>NC_134577.1:30222500-30295000 GCF_050947875.1 Dermacentor variabilis
CGGATAAGATCAACTGATAACGAAAACAGATAAAAGCAAGAGCTAATTATTTGAAGAATACCTTCTGCAGTGAAACCCCACTCGGGAGAACTTGGCGGAAGTTAAAAAGAGGATCACCAAAGTGAAGGTTTGCTTCCGCGCAAAAACACACAGCACCGGGTTTTCGAAAGAAAAAAAAAAACATGAATTGACATGGCTCAGCTCACTGCTCGACGTTCTCGAGTTGCCGTTTGGGCTTTGGTGCAGTCGTGCTGTCATTTGTGGGACTTCAATAATACCTAGTTGAAAACAGGAAGTCATTGACATCTCGGTACCGGTTTGGGACTGTGCACGTACGATAAGAGTCCGGTTTCACCATCCGGTTATTTCTGTCGAAAGTATTGAAAAAGCATTTTGTTTTTGTTTTTTATTGTTTGTGAGAAGGCGAAAGGAATTAGCTGGGGCTGGTGTCACTTTCCACGTCCGTGTCCTTCTTCCGGCACAAAGTGAAATCGAGCCTTCGGTTAAACAAAAAAAAAAGTCTGCGAAACGTGGAAGTCGTAAGTCCGGGAATAGTTTTGATACAGCGCCCTTATGCACGAGGAACTTGTAATGAATACAGATGCGCAAATGATGAACCTCGAAGAAAGCACATGGCAACTGTGAAACTACGTAAAAAATCTTCCAATAGACCCGGTTCAATGTCAGTAAGCATTGGCTGGTTACCTGGACACACACTGAGTGCCAATTCCTTCGAAATTCGGATGCCTCACTCCAACAACGAATCACGAGGAGGCGATAATCGCGATCAAACAAATAACAATTGGCCCACGCTGTAACTTTCTTTCCGCTTCTTCGCGCAGAACCCTCGACGTGCCAATACCGGGAGCAAGTGGATCGGTTTCTGCCCATCATCGACAGGCTGGGCCACGCGTTCAGCCTGACCGAGTGTCAGCGCCAGTGCGACCTGGAGCGCCTGTTCAGCTGCCGTGCCGTAAACTTCGAGACGGTGCACCGGGACTGCGCGCTCAGCAGCGAGGACGCCCAGACCACGCCCCTGGGTACGGCCGCGCTCGTGCACCGCCGATACTCCGTGTACAGCGAGAAGGGCACTTGCGAACAAGGTTGGTCCCAGACTCATTCATCAACTTACTGACAGAGGTAATCTATCTATCTATCTATCTATCTATCTATCTATCTATCTATCTATCTATCTATCTATCTATCTATCTATCTATCTATCTATCTATCTATCTATCTATCTATCTATCTATCTATCTATCTATCTATCTATCTATCTATCTATCTATCTATCTGTCTGTCTGTCTGTCTGTCTTATCTATCTATCTATCTATCTATCTATCTATCTATCTATCTATCTATCTATCTATCTATCTATCTATGTATCTATCTATCTATCTATCTATCTATCTATCTATCTATCTAAGATAGACAGACAGACAGACAGACAGACAGACAGACAGAGAGCATGAGGGCGTAACAAACTCCCCTTGTCTGACCAGCGTACGGGTCTGGCGTAGCCGCCAGTACGACGCAGAATCGCCTGATAAGATTGATCAAGGTATCCTTTTAAAACAGGACACCGGCTAATATAAAAATCTTACGGAATATGTGTACTTTTGAGATAATGCAAACGTTTTGGGGGTCCGAGTACTTGTATCTACTTTGTTCATGCCTATTCCTCGCTTATAAGGAACCGGTAATTACTGGTCTACTCGCTGCGTTGTTAACGGCTACCTCGAGCATTATGCCCATTAACAGGGATCTGCCGCTATATTACGAATATTGGACGTAAACCAATTGCGCATTGCATACACCGATTCGCCTAGATACCAAAACCAGAGTTGAAAGTCCTAAAAAGTATTCTTCAAAACTCAAAAGACTTTTGTGGTGTTCTTGTAGGATCACTGAGTGATTTTTAGCAATGATAAACAAATAGAGATTACGTTGTACTGCTCTACGCTACCGCACAATGGGAGCTCTGGAAAAAGAAATATATTGGGGAAATTTTGGAGAGAGAAAAACGCTTTGCAACTCAGCTTAGTTGCGACTTTTCTCCATGCAGTGAGCGTGCAGTGCAACCAGCAGGACATGCTCCTGGCGATGAACTTCGACACGCCCTTCCACGGACGCGTGTACGCAAAGGGCAACCCCTCCCAATGCTTCGTGGTGGGAAACGGGCAGAACACGCTCCAGTTCGCCGTCTCACTCGGCACCCGCTGTGGGACGCTGCAGGAGGTGCGCACACCCTCACACCGAGGGCGAGACTTTTCCCTCCCTTGCACTTTACTGCGTTGATTTCATGTTGTAGGTCACATCCACTGTCTATGGCACTTTCGACGCACCTCAAGAACTGTCCCTGCGTGAATGCGTACCTTCCTAAAACGCAGTTTTCAAAGCAGGCTTCGCCGCAATAAGCTTCATTATGCGGAGAAGCAAACTTGCCTCCATCCCTTCGTTTTGCGATGATAGTTTGTAGGCACATCTTAGCTAGTTGAGGAAGCGCTACAATCATGGCCGGCATGACCTCGTTGCCATTTCTATCCCATGTTTCAGGCTTGGTACAACTAAGTTTACAAGGTTCGCTTCAAGTAGTGTGGGAGAATTAGAACGAAAGGATCGAAGATCACTTGAACAAACTTCTTAATTGAAAGAGCAATGACCAGGCATCGATGTTGATCGGAAACTTCGATGAACATTCACTCAAGAATGCGTTTGGAAAGCTGCCGCTTCGTGTGTTCGGGGCTTGCAAAAAAAAAAGAAAGAAAGAAAGAAGCCTTCGTTGAAGCATACTTGACCACGCCAAGAGATCTAGTTCGGAGGACCGTGCTTCACTCAATTGATACCTTTTACTCACAATAGCGTAGTACGTGATAGCATGTTTGCTGGAAGTAGAACAAGATAATCGACGGATTGAACATCACTAGAAAGAATTTCTCACTAAAACTAAGAAATACAATATAGTGGCTTCGATAGCAAGTTCATGCATTCACGTTTCTCATGAACAGTTTTAGTCATGCGAACATGTTCTTGCGATCCATTGAAGTTCATGCGAAGGCTTACTGGGTACTTGAGTGAGACCAAAACCGTTGTTAAGGCGGCGGAAAGTGCCGTTAGAACGTCAGCGTCGAGCCTATATAGGCTGTCAATTCGGAGACGTGCTAAACTGACTGCAATATCTGAGCACCGCACATCTATTGCCTCGCGATGCGCTGTTGTTGCAGACGACACATGTTGAATGTTGATTATCGCTGCGCGCAGTATGCGGCAGTCAGGTAGCAAGGGTCGTTATATAGAAGTCCTCTAATAACTCTGCCGTGAAGATGTCCATCATTATGGACTGTAACAGTTTTCGGGAAATGCTACTTGAGTGAGACGTGAAAAATGTGGCAAGATGGGAATAAACGACAACCATGACAAGATAATGGCATGTTGGCGGAGGGGAATCCTTTCTCAAAAGTCATATGGACATAGGCGGTGGCATGCTTTGACTAAGTGCAAGAGAGAGGTAGCTGGCGTTCACAGTAGCTATGGATAAAAAACGCATGAAAGACTATTTCTTCTTCAACCAGTTACCTGGCGCCGTAAACCTCGCACGCAAGTCTGGCAACGTCGCGAGAGGCCCTACAAGTAAACGTAAGCGGGAAATGCTTTCCCTTCCTCGCAAACACTTGGAGCACCCTCACGCTCGAGTGGTTGCATAAATATTGAAGCGCTGACTATTTTACATGTCTTCCGGCTGAAACGCGAGCATTTCTCACGATCGAACTCCTGTGTGTCACAGCATGAGCTTCCTTGACGCCCTAGACACTTCCCAGATTAGGCGGCTATGTGAGAAAAGTGGCCTACGCATTTCGATTAGTGGGCCGCTCAGTAACTCAGCTCTCTCGCCTTTATTATTTTTTTTTTCGTCCGCAGGGAAACGGCCACTACGCCAACGAAGTTGTCGTCCAGCAGCACCCGATCATAATGACAGACACCGACCGCAACATTCGCGTTGTGTGCTCTTTCGAAGCTGGCGACAGGACAGTCACGCTTGGTTCCACGTTCGCACGAAACGGCGCTTACAGCGGCGGCCTCGATGTTACGTAAGTTACACTGCTACGGGGACTAAACGAAGAAGGGCCTCGAATTAACGCTGTTACTGTGATCACGTGATAGTAACCGCAGAAACAATGCGTCTAGAACCTGCGTAGCTCATCAAGTATAGGGAACAATACCACAAGTACACAAATGCATGCCTAATGCAAAGGCCGCAGAGTGGTCACTGGCCATGGCAGGTAAGCGATATTTACTGCAGCAGTGGCGTGCACGCGGGAATCCTTAAGCTCGCAGCAAGCAGTTTTCTGTTAAGTGCGCATTGAGGCTGGGATGGAGGCACCTATAGAGTTGTGGTTCGGGTTACCCTTCGGTTTAGGTCAGCTTGTACGCCTTTGTGAAGCATTATGTAACCGCGCAAACGACAACGGGTGAAGAAGGAAACAAACAGGACAGGCGCGGAACATCAACTCATAAATATGAAGTGAGGAGGCACTTACGTGCCTCTGCTGCCACTTCCATTTCTTTCTTTTTTTACATATTATTGAAGAGATGTGATACAGCTATTGAGGTGTCTCTCAGTCTAGAAAAATAATAATAAAAGGTGACCTATCTGAACTATGCTTAGAGGATGGCCCAGAAGAAATGGGCAGTGTAGACTCTATCCGTAATTTTTCCTCTGCTTGTCGTTCTATTACACCTGATGAGCACTCTTTCCTCGTGTCTGTTAGATGTGATCAGATCAATAGTAGTCTACAAGTGCCCACAAATACCTCGCGGTGACCTTCATTATATACGCATTGCGTTGGTCTAAACGCGTAGTCTCAGTTCACGCGCAGTCCGCGTCTGCACCTTTTACTGCCCTTGCATTGTATCTACGCTAGTCTGCAAGAAAGCCGTAACTTTATTTAGCTCTGCAGCGGTAATACCGCCCGTACAGCGGGGATGCAAGTGTGTAGCCCTTTGACGCAGTCCCCAGCGTTCGACGCACCCACATGGTATACACTGAAAGGGGGCAAGGGCGCCCAGCTCGGTCGGTCGCCGGTTTTTCATTTAGCGCTGGGAGAAACGGTCTTCCCTCCAGCGCGTGTGACGCCTGCCCTGCCACCTACGCGCAGGACTCGCCACCAGCCGACCATAACGTCTGTCGTGACCAACACCGCCCCGCCGCCGAACGTGGTCATGCGAATCCTGGACCCCAGTGGGCGTGACGCAGGAGTGGTCGGACTCGGGGACGAGCTCACGCTCAGGATCGAAATCCAGGAACCTGGCAGTAAGGCGGCCCTTCTTCTTTTGTTTGACCTTGCGCTGCTTTCGACTTGTTCCTGAGGTTAAAGTTGACGTAATAGTTCTGCGGAAACCCGCAAGGTGGAGAGAAGTATTGAACAAAGGGGAAATCAGACATCCACCCATCCGTAGCAATTGCTACAAAGAAAACCCATACGGGTTCCTCGAAAGAAAAGCCTCGCAGTTGAAGAGAGAGAGAGAGAGAGAGAGAGAGAGAGAGAGAGAGAGAGAGAGAGAGAGAGAGAGGAAAGGGGGAAGGCAAGGAGGTTAACCAGAGAAAAAGATCCGGTTGGCTACCCTACACTGGGGAGAGAGGGGAGGGGGAGGTAAAGTGGTAACAAAGTAGAGATAAGGAAAGAAAATTCGTCTTGGTCCGGGACTCCAACCCGCGACCACCGCCTTTCCGGGGCAGCCGCTCTACCATCTGAGCTAACCTGAGGTTATAGTTCAGGTTAAGTTATGGAACGGTGGTGCGGTTTCGAGGACGCCACGTGACGAGAGCCGATAAATACACCAATCGCACGGTGAAAGGGTGTATGTCATGTTTGTATTAATTATTATCGTAATATTTTTATTATCGGCACACAGTTTACAGGTGACAAGCGTGCCAAAGCGCCAGAAACGCATGAATGGGAACGCGTGACAGCCACATGTGGTGCCAGTGGTTTGCTACAATGCAGCGGCGTGTTGTCCGATTCACACAACGCGTTCGGGTTAGTTGTAACTCCGTAATCAGTCTCTCGGTGAACCTTTGCTAAACCCACATTACGTAGTTAGTGAACTTTCGCTAAACGCACATTAGGTAGTTAATATCGCCAAAAATAGACGCGATGCTACGTTAAAGACGAGCCCGCTTGCCTTTACAATAAACTTTTATTTCCGTATGTTCGCCAGATTTATTTACTGCTACGAAACATGGAAGCTCATAGATGAACTAAGTTCGAGGTAAACTTATAGTCCATGTGACAATCTAAAAGGTGGTAGATCCGAAATAGACAACAGAAATCATAGTTTGCAGCTGATCTAAGCTGCAAACTGAAGTGTGTGCTAAATGAAATAACCTGATCAGTGAGTGAGTATAATGTAGGCAATAGAAGGAAATAAAGAATACATTGTTGCGCCAAAAAAGGAAAATAAGGACTTAGGAAGGAAGAGTACGAAAAGACAGATTGATTGATGACAGATTATTCTTTAGATCCCAACCAACTCGCCCAGCAACAAGTTCTACTTAATAGAAGGAAAGTTAGTCAAAATAGCACTCTCGTGAAGGATGAGAGACAAATATAATAGGAAGTTTAGGCCGCGTACCAAAAGTAACAAAGTAATGAGCCAGTACTAATTCATCATTTACACCTTTGGTTCCCGTTCCAGGCGCATTTGCCATTTTTGCAAGAAACCTTTACGCCAGGAGCTCCAATGGCGAATCTCTTTTTCTCATCGACAGCCTAGGGTAAGTACAACCTCGGCTACTGTACTACAAAAGGCGAAGGCAATATGGAGATGCCTTGCCTGTGCAGTATCACGTGTGTCGTTAATTACTAATGACGTAGCGGAAAGCCCGTGTCTGAATGCGCTGCTCTTCAAGACGACAAGCAAGGCGAGGTCCATAATCATTACTGGTGCGCCCGACAGCGCTAGTAAACTTTGGAGCATGAGTTTAGCAGGAACACAGATGAAAGAATACATGTTAAAGGTAGCTTCAGCATGCAGGAACACAGCAATGTACAGGTGGCAAAATCTGACACCGAGCATAAGCTATTTATGATGCTTAAGGCAAGTATACGTTGTCTTCTCATGTTCGCAATGCGGCATCTTTATTTCGTAGCTAAAATAGTAAATCTAAGGTTCTCAATGTACAGAATGTACCCAGATGAATGAACGCGTAACGAGGTAACTCCGCAGTGACGCTCATGCTGTTGATTTAGCAATGCGAGCGATTGGAGATTGAAAGCTCTAGTCTGTACGCGCTACTGCTATTGAGTGCCAAAAGGGTAATTGGAGTACTGTAGCAACATGGCCTGGTAGCTTTCGAAGAGCTTTCCTTTTCTGCACAAAAGATTATGATACACGCAAAAATAATGCATGGACAATGCCATGTAATTTCGAAAAAGTTAATTAATTACAACAAAATTTTCCTGCATTCGCGGAAGCCTGGTTGCACGTGCATGTAATTTTCAACCCTCGCATCTTCCTGCGTCGATGTCGCGCGATCTAGTAAGTCTGTCTGACAGACTTTGGAGGCATGCCAGAGTTACGTGTCTGCGGTGGTCACACATGTCGTGCGCGCACCTACTGACAACTGAAAGCAGCAACGCGTCCGTTGAAAATTCTCTAAACAACGACTCTTTGCTTCTCTTCAGTCTCGCGTATTCCTCACTCCTCTGCTAGCTTGACTACATGCAAAACCATTTGCGGCTGCCAGTTACTGGAACGCATTACGTAAATTGTCATAAAGCCAAGACGGGCGTCCCGTCGCAAGAGAATGTCAGAGGAGTCAGAGGACCTCGACAACCACATTGTTCTCCTGAAGTTGGCGAGCAGCGCGACTCGTACTTACTAATGTCCATACTATACTAACTATACTAACGAATGTCTATACTTACTCTCACCATCTTCCCGCTGTTGCGCGCAGGTGTCCCGTGGACCCGAGCATATTCCCACCCCTTCGACCAGACTACAGGCAACCGGGCGCGCTCTTCGCCAATTTCAAGGCGTTCCGATTCCCGTCGTCCGGTCTGGTCAACTTCGAGGTGCAAATAAGGTTCTGCCAAGAAAGGTGCGATCCGGTGAGTGCCAACCTTATTCTGCGCAATCGATTAAAACGAAATGACCCTCGATCTCCTCGCGAACTCTTCGTGCAAAGGCAGAAGTTGCGACTTCGGCTTAGGCGTGACAGCAGATTGGACGTGTCAATGATCAGGCGCTTTTGGGCAAACGAAAATCCCAATCAAGGAATGCGGGCGTTTCTCTCTCCGACTTGCCTAAAAACATACTTAAATGCCGCTCTTAGAGAGGTAAATAAACATATATTCAGCTGGAGGCAAAAGGCGTACCGCATCAGAAACAGGACACAAGATGAACACAGGCGACACACACCTATACCAACAAGCCCAACGTGCAACTTTAGTCAACCTCATATATTCAGCGTTAAAGCAGCACATGTCATAACTTTAAACAAACAGCTCCCGTTGTGCAATAAAGAAAAGGACGGGTTACGTCTACAGAACGAATTGAAAAACAAACGAAGTACCCTTCCACGGTGCAGCGGTAGACGTGAGGGGGTGCCAGCGATGACAACGGCCGCTTTATCGCATACTAACCTGCCCTGAATTCCGATCTATATGAAGAAGATCTCCTATTGAGACTCTCACGGCAACAACGACGAGTACCTTTAACGTTCGTGCACGTTAGTGCGCGTGACAATGGATGCTGTCGCAACTGATAGTGAATACTCGTATCTTCCTGCAGGTGCGCTGCCAAGGAGGTGGCGAGTCGTTTGGCCGCAGAAGGCGGGATGTGTCGTTCCCGCCAATCGCCAGGTTCGCGTTCAGGAACAGAACCAGGCCAATCTTCCTCACAGCGCACAAACCGACGATCGTCATAAGGCCGTATTCCGTGCGAACCACGACGACGACCACTACAGACGAGCCGCCCACGACTACAACGATTGATGCTCCTGCAACCACGGTTGAACCTGCCGCGACCACGCCAGCTTCCACGGAAAAGGTGTTAACTGCCGAAACCGACACAGAAAGCATTGTGGAGACTACTGCGAGTCCGGAGCCGACGACAGATGGTGTTCCAGCGACATCTGTTCCAGCTGAGAACGTTACCGATGCCGTCACGGAAGAGAGCGTGGAAGAAACGCCTAATAACTCAACGGTCGCTGAAGAGGCTACCGAAGAAACGATGGCGGCAACCTTAACGACGTTTCCCGATACAAATGAAACAGCTCGTTTTGATTCAGAAGAAGCAGAAGAAGAAGCCTATGACGATGCAGATGGAAGTGAACCGCATTTGATGTTCCGGAAACAGGAAATGTACCTGCCCGAAGAAGGCAACGGAAGCGTCCCGGAGCCACAGCAAGCTTCGAAGGACGCCGAAAGGATTGAGCAAGTGTCCTCGGCCGTCGTGTTCCGTAATCCTGATCCCGACAACCCCCAGCTACAGCACGGTGTTCGAGGTCCTCCGCAGCAGGCGACGGCCGTTCCTTTCGATCTAACTTCTCAGCCGTACGGCGGCTACGGATTGGGATACGGTCGCCACTACGGCTCGCCGCCGCCGCCGTACGGCGGTCACGGCCCGTACGGTCATGGCGGCTACTACGACCACGATGCGCGACGCACATTTACGGACAGCCGTCGAGGAACACGGCCACATTCGAGCCGAGCCTTTTCGCACGTCTGGAGAGACACGCCGTACGGCCCACCGCCAGGACCAGTGGCCATTGAGCCAGCAGCCGAGCAGCATCGTTACGACAACCGTCGATTAGAACACCGTAATCACCACCACAACTCGGCCGGAAACGAGCAGAAGGAACCTTCCGGAGACCGGGGACGCGGACTCCATTATTACGAAGCTGCGGGACATCATCGCGAGTTCGAGCCAACCGCGGACCGCGCAAACGAGTCGTTGGGGCAAACGAGCCGAGATCAGCTTTCCGGCGGCGGCGACAAACGGACGGGGGTAGAATCGGACTCCTCGCGGCCCGCCGCCAGCTTTCGGGAAAGCGTTAACGGCGGTGGCAGCTCGTTTTCGAGGGAGCCCGAAAGAAGTGACAACTACTACGACAAAGGACGTCGTCCCGCGGACACCGCCTGGCGGGAGGCGCCACAATCGTTGCCCGCCGAAACGAGAAGCGACACCTTGAATTTCTCCTCCGGTAACGAAACGAAAGCGACGTTAGACCTCACGGGCGGCGAGGACAACGCGCTATTCCAGCAGCAGCAGCAGATGACGACGAATTCCAGCGGCCAGTTCGTGGTGCGAGAGATGGAGGGGGGAGGGTACGCGCCTTCCTCGGCGTTTCGCGAGATTGTCGCCACGACCGAGAAGCCGTACCCGGAGGAAGTTCCGCTCTCGCTGGCCATTATGGTGGGCGAAGACAGCGGCGGCGGGAAGCCCGACAACGGCTGGGCCAGGAACGCCGCCAACGGCGGCGGCGGCGGCGTCTACCAGCCCCCACGAAGCCGAAAACGAGGTGAGGAAGTCGTCAGCGGGCTGGCTAGCTGGCATTATGTGATGCCGGCCGCGCGGTGTCATGAGACGGTAATGAAGACGAATTCCGCGCGTGCCGCCTTTCTCTATAGCCTTCTCTCTATACAATGTGTGTGTGTGTATATATGCTCACTCTCTCGGTAAATATGTGCAGCGGTGCCGAAGTGGCGAGGCGGGCTGACGCCGGGATCGCTTTGTGCGCAGACAAAAGCAATTCCTGCAGTTCTTTCGAAGCCCTTTACATTCCGCATCCGTCCTTTAATTTACTATCACGGGGACATAAAAGGTTCGCGCCTTGGAGTATGATCCACGCTTTGTCGCATTTGCCATTATTAAAGCCGTGTACCAATCAAACAGTTTAATCTGACGCTTTATTTTTTTTTTACGTGTTCCTCCAATAATGTAGTCAGCTTGCGTCTGCTGCTCATAACTGCGCAGCTGCGAGCAGCAAACCAAAGTAGCCGCGGAGGAATACATTGCGAGAGAAAATATCTGTGTTCTGATTGGCCCGACATCACCGGAGCCTGTCGCAGCGGTGCGTCGTATTGGCGCTGAATCTACGCGTAGGAGGCCGCACTCGCGACAGAAAAACGAGAAATAACGCCTGGCCTTAGTGTCCCCGCGAGTTGGCGACTGTCCTCGCATTGGACAAAGAGCTGTCTCGGGGGTGATTGCGATACTTCTTACTCCGGTCTGCGTTACTCCGCGTCTTTATGAGCTCTCTTTTGTGTGATGGCGCCAGTTGGGAGCCATCTTTTGTCAGCTCCCGTAGAACGGAGCGGCGTGAGGCAAGCTACGTCTGACTACATTTATTATACAGCCGCAGCGCGCGTGGAAAGCAGTCACATTCGCCGGCACGAGAACGTCAGGTTGGCGCTTCGTACAAATGACGCGTGCAGTTTGCTCGGCGTAAGCTGTTCTTGTTTCCCACGAAGAATAGGCTAATTCTCGAACGCCGGCCCATGTGTCCTTGATGCATACTCCTATCCGCGCTTGCTGATCATCGTGAATACTTTCGAACTCTTCCCGTATTTGTTGAGGAATAGGCCGTCGTTCGTTTTAATGCCCCGTAACGACGGTTTCTTCCGACACTGAAAAGAAGCGCTTAAGTATCGTTGCAGTATTACATACCGATATTGCAAGCATAACATAAGGCTCACCAAGAGGGTGGCTTACAAATACAAATGCAGCCGCGGTGGTGCAAAATTTGAAGGACGCGCATAGCTCAAATGCAAAGGCAGAACTTTACCAATAGGTGCAAGAAAGTGCTTACAAAAGATATGACAACGTAACAGTTACAAAAAGCACAAAAAAAAGAATCCGTCACTGAATGAATTTATGGAAAAGTTAGCGCAACCCCCGACAGCAACGGTGGGGCAGCAAGAACCTATGTCAAATTACTCGATGCAAAGTAGTGCACTAAATTACCAGTACATACATGGGCATCACGTGAATTTGCTTACTACGACATGGGGCGATATGATCTATGGCATATTGGCTTCTTTTGTTGTTTTCTGAAGCTCAAATGGTGGCTTCCGTTTGCGGAGGAACGTTGATTGGTTGAAGCATTAGACTACTACTACTACTACTACTACTACTACTACTACTACTACTACTACTACTACTACTACTACTACTACTACTACTACTACTACTAATAATAATAATAATAATAATAATAATAATAATAATTAGGGTTGAGATTCTACTCTCAAAGTTCACGCTCTCATCCGAAGCTATGACGTCCTGTCTTTCATGATTTAAAATAAACCCGCAACTTAATACTCACCGCAAAGACTTGAGGCAAAATTGAGCCCGCACTCGCAAGATGTATGCAACCGCTCAAATTAAGGAGTTGTCTGTAATATCATAGCGCACGCCGTCCTCTATCCACTGTCACTGCAGGTGGATCGTCTGCAGAACTCTAGGGCCCGTGTTAACAAAAAAGCTCTTACGCTAGGATTGTTCATCCAGCGGAAAGGCGATCCAATTCTGACGCTGGATATATTATTAGTGAAGCCAGCTGGCTTACGGCAAACAGCACTTGCGCACGAACAGCTCCTTAAATTCTGTCACAGAATCGCCCCAGCGGTTTCAACACGCCCCTCCCCCCTCCCACTCCCCATTTAAAGTCTAGTCAAATATGCTTATAGCAACCTACGAAGCTCACCGTAATGCACCGTAACGCTGAGATGATCAAGAGCGCATTCTCAAAAACAGGCGAACTCCGCTACCTTCTCAAAGCTGTGTGCCGCTTCTTTGTTTTACAACAAATGTCTTTAGCGAGTTCTTTTTCGAAGCAGGTATCTGGGTTTCTAGATTTTTTAAACTTTTCTCTGGGGGGGGGGGGGGGCGACTCTGCAATCCCATAGTTTAAAATTGAAGTAGTCTTTTAAATTAAAGCAGAAATTCAAAGCAGTCCGACGCTCGGCCTTCTCACATCACGCGACGGGTGACGCGATGCAGTGCCGAGCGCAACGACTATGCGACACTATCACCCGCAACTTCTTCAGGAACACAATGCGCGTTTTATCGACTTCAAACTATAGAGGTCGAATCGCCTTCCGACTTTTTTTTTTCTTTTTTCTCACAGAGCCACCTCAGCCTCCTCCTAGGCCAGTCGAGGAAGAACCGGCCTGCGACCCCCAGAACACCATCATCATCACCGCGCTAGTCGTGTCAGCCATCCACGTGGGTCTCATGCTGGGGGGCTTCTTCTGCTTCCGCTGGCAGCGGCGTTCCATGAAGCGCAAGCAGCTCATCGCCTCGGTCATGGGAGACTTCCGGTTGCCGTCGGCCGCAGGCGTCACTTCCGCCGCGCTGCCGTCGCTTCCGCCGCCCGTGGTGACGACGTCGGCGACGGGTCGCGGCCACTACCACCACCACGCGACGCCCTCGCGCGTGCCCGGCGGGCCCATGGTTTACGGCAAGGCGGACACGTCGTTCCGCCAGATGTACAGTGATTTCGAGACTCCGCCGTGAAGAGCGGGGCCGTCGTCGTGTCGACTCGGGGTTGTGAATCGTCGTTAGACGACGCGAAAAGACAACAAACGCAAGAGCATGGGCACTATGGTGCAGAGGTTATTAAGAACGACAACAGCAGCAGTAATTTGAGTGTGCTCGGCCTAAAGGAATTTGCGTTCTTTATTGGTACGGAAGAAACATAACATGAGGCGCGCGCACTCAGCCACGTGTAGTTCGCAGATGCCAAGAAGCTGCGCTATCTGACATACCGTGTTGCTGAGAAAATTGGAAGGCGAAAAGAAAAAGAAGATATCAGAGAGATAATTAATAAAGTAACGATGCCAAGTCCAAGTCATGGACAAAGAGATGCGATGAAAGCGATCTATAGGACAAGCGCTGGATCTCAATTGTTCACTGATTCGAGACAATTAGTAAAATGCAAAGTCCAGCTCACGGATGTAATGTCCATGAGAGCGATTATCAAGGATAATAATGCAATGCAAGCTTACAATAATGCAAGCTTACAATTGTAAGCTGTAAGCTTAATATTGTAAGCTTAGAATAATGCAAGCTTACAAAACTGCAATGCAGTTTTGTAAGCTCACTTGTCTAACTCGCCCGATCCGCATATAGCGTACGGCTAGGCGGACACGCGTTTCCGCAAGCTGTACAGTGACTTCAAGGCTCCGCCCTGAAGAGCGTAGATATGGTGCCGACTGGGGTTGCAACTCTTTGTTCGATGAAGCAAGAACAGACAGAGAGAGGGGGAAACGCGCAATCTATTGAAGATATCTGAGACTCGTTTGAGGCTCCCGCACTTTACACGCATTGGACTAGGTAAGCCTAATTGACTCCCAAACGCTGAACCGTTATGTCCTCGCAGAAGTTGGAAAGCCGTGAGATGTGGATGAGCCGGCATTTCGTGCTGCAAAGTAAACTGTTGACCAATAAAAAAAAAGAATTGAAGAAGTTAGAAAGCGCAGCTTCAAACACATGACGCCAAGTCCAACTCATCGACAAAGTGGCGACGGCACGCTGAAGTCTGTGGCAGTACACAAGTGCCGGACAACAATTTTTCATGCATTCAAAACTATTTTTTTTTTCTTCTCTGTTTAGCACTTGCGAAACCTAGCACTTTCGGGAAAAGCGCGTAGTTCCGTGTATCATGGATAATAAGGAACGTTTACAATTTCGTTCCCTTTCTTGTCGAGCAAACTAAAACGTGCACTTTAAAGAGCATGCCTGTCGCATGAACAGGCTCCGCATTCTTCAACAGCTGATGCTGTGCTGATCCAAGTAAGAAAGAGAAAAGCGTTTCTGTGTTGAGGGGCTGTGAAAGCAAGTGGAAAGATGTAAATGAAGCGAATTTTTGCATTTTTGCTTTCAGGAAACGTACAGTAGTAAACAACTGGGCATGTTAGGTCGTGAGTCATTATCGTGCTGCGAAACTATACAGCAAAGAGTTTAAGAGAAGACGGTGCCGAGGCGATCGAAACTTAACTCAAATTTATTTTACCGTTTTTACAGACGCAGTAAATATGTCAAGGCTTCCATCATTGTCATCAGAAGCGCATTAATAAGTGCATCAGAGAAATTCAACAGATACATGACGCCTAACAGTAGGTGGCAGTGAACAGAATAAAGGCCACAAAAGCACACATTATTCGCCGATGTAGAAGCAGAAGTGTGTCAGCTCTGAATGTGCGATTTGCTTCGAAATATTGCGAATAACTGTCAATCAATCACTCAATCAATCAAACAATCAATCATTCTTCTTTACTGCAATCAGCGAAACACAAATATGGTTAATGATATGCCCAACTTCCAAGCTTGCTTCGTGCGTTACAACAACCGTGCTACACCATGCGCGGTCATACCGATATCGCGGCTGGAAACTTTAGCTCGATCAGTTTCTTTTTTTCCTTTTTTTTTCTTTTTATGGTACATGATGGACTTGTTGAAAGGTAGGCATCCACTGCCTAGCACTGCAGGCTACGGTTTCACGTCATCTAAGAAGTATCCCTTTCCCGTCTTTGTTAACGTAAGCCGTGCGTATACACTTCGATCACATTTTCAGCAAAATGAGGGCGTCAACCTCAACCTGCATTTTACTTAGGAATCAGCGTATTTAACGAAGATGAAACACAATTAACGGTAAAGAGATGGAACAGTCTGGGAATCGGACACAAGCCATCGCGGGAAACTCGGTGAGATAACGTGCTAGCTACGTGGCTCTATGTGTCCTCTTGTTTGTATAGATAGATCCAGTGTTTTTTTTTTATTATTGTTAATACCGTTTGTGTGAATGGACTTGACGTCGTTTTTATCTACACAGCACTCGTTCCCCGCGTTTCTGCTTTCGGATGTAAACCCCGAAAGATGGCATCTTTAGTTCAATAAATACATACCCAACAAGAAAACAAACTGTGCATTCTTTTACACATTTAAGCCAAGGAATATAGTCTGAAAAAAACCGTCCTGACAGCCCAGTGGCTAACAGGCTGCGCTGCTGAGTTCGAGGTCGTGGGTTCGATCACGACCGCGGCAGCCGCGTTCCGATAGGGGCGGAATGCGAAAACGTACACGTAGAAGTGACTGCACGTTCAAGAACCCCGGGTGGTAATGACTAACCTTTTTTTTTTTCGCCTCACATTGCAATGCAGCCGTCGTGGCCAGGATCGAACCTCAGACCTCGAGCTCAGCAGCAATATACGCCATAACCATTCAGCTATCGCGACAGGTAATGCGGAACCTGCCACTGCACCCACCGTCTCTCAAGGTGTTCGTGTCAGATTTTGGGGCGATAAAATCTTCTGTATGGACTAGTTGCTCTCGTGGTAATGAATGGCAAGCTACGCTGGACAGGGGCCTTATAACGTAAAACTATTCCAATAAGATTTTATTCCAATCTCCTGACGTCAAATATGTGTAACCGCCGACGCAGGCATCGGGCGGTCACCCGCAGGGTTGTCTGAACTGACAAATCAAACGCTCTCCTCGTTCATAGGGGGTCCCATTTGGTTGCTTGAAAAACGAATAACATTGCCTGCATTGAGCGGCTTGCCTTGCCTAATCGGCTGACAAGAGGCGAGGAGCACGCTCAAGTGGAGAAGTATTCGATGGGGCCGACCAACTGTACTGAATATCGATAACCGGAAGAAGAGGGTGGTGCCGGCGTCTGCGACTGGTCCGCTTTCTCTTAGCTTGTGGTGGCTCGTCGACAATCGCGGCGGCATGCAACGGAACCTTAAGATTGGCGCTAAACCGGATCCTCAGCAAAGAAGAGTTGGCAGAACGAGGTCGTAAACGTGCCGAAAGTGCTCAAAAACTTTACACGGCCACGCAAAAGTTTTTCTATACGCAAATAAATCCATGCTCTCCGGCACGTGCGAGTGGCCAGTGCTTGAGCGATCGGCGGCAGCCATCTTTTATTCCTTTCCGAACGGGGCAGCCTGCGGCTATTCAGAAGTAAATTCAGATTCGTTCGGCATATTAATGCGTCTTTAACGCGTACACGTCACTTTGACGCAGTGAGTTTTTGCGGTTTTGTTACGTCGCGTGACAGGCAGGTGAAGTTGGTGCAGCCCGAAAACATTTGACCAACAACCGAGGGCTAATGGCGAAAAAACGTCGCATCAAAAATAACCATTTTTTTTTCGTTCGGTCATCATAATCAGCAGCAGCAGCCTGGTTACGACCACTGCAGGGCAAAGGCCTCTCCCATACTTCAACAACCCAGGTCATGTACGTTCGGTCAAATCATGCATAATCACCGTGTACACGTCATATCAGATGGGGAACTATCGCCGTTTCCGTGACGTCGCGTGACAGACAGGTGAAGTAGGGGTGGTCCAAAAACGTTTTTGACCAATCGCGGAGGGCTGATTGCAGGATTGGAATAGGAAAGTTTGGAATAGTTTTACGTTATAGCGCCCCAGATTTCATTGGGCAAGGAACCGCGAAAGACGATCACCTGTGTGCGTGTCTGTGATCGCCTTTCGTGGCTACTACACCTGTCTTTGGTAGCTCTATGCAGCGCAGCTATAGCCTACCACGGCGCTCTCTCTCTCTTCCCGGTAAGCCCCAGCTTTCAATCGGTTAACCGATAGCGCATAAACGTCGCCCAGCACGTTCCCTGACTTTCAGTTCTGCTTGCCTTTTGCTGCCTACGAAGTGCACACCGGTTCGCCCGGGCCAAACGCACTAGCAGTTCAAGCGTCATCCGGGAGTGACGCTGAATAAACTCGTCTCCGTCAGCTCCGCCATTATAATGTCAGATCCGGATGGGGCGAAAACTCGGCTCCCCAGGCCAGAGAGAGAGGACGTCGCAATGCAAGATCTGGTACTGAGGTTTTTTCTTACGCGGGCGTCGACGTAAAAAGCTTCGGCGTAAGTGCTCTGCCTCCAAGCAAAGACTGAAAGCTGCGTGGGGGCGAATTGAAAAAAAAGGCCACGGTTTTTGCACGCTCTATTTTTTTACGCATTGACAGGCGCTTCCACGAAATCCCCAGACGAGTACACACAATAGAACCCCTCGATCGACGGGTCGTCTTTACATCCACGAGGTAGACGGTTATCTCCGAAACAAATTTCAACAAGCATGCCGTGCCCTCTGCTGCCGTTGTTCTGTAAGCGAACGGCCGGCACAAACCGTTGCGCTCAAGCGAGTACGTTCCGCAAGCCAGCCTACACTCCCTTGCTGCCTGTATTTTCTCTGGAAGCGTTTCCGCGTAATCTTAGTGATTGGTCGAACACTTGAATGAGTGCGACATTTGCGTGAGTGATGGAAAAGGTTATCCGAACTTATGTAAATAGACTGGAGAATACAGAGCGTGGGCTTTCAGTTGCGACTACCACCATCATCATCATCAAAAGAAAAGGGGGGTGGGGGGTGGAGGGTCTCATTTTGAGAACAACACGTCTCGGAAAGCTATCCTTCAACTTTACCGCGCACCATCAGAGGTGCACTCTATGCCTGGGATCATTTGAAATGCATGTCTCCACCATGTGATTCTCAGTCAACACCCCCCCCCCCCCGCTCGTCCAGGGCCCCTTCACATAGGGACCGGGAAAGTGGAAAAAAGTACATGTGTGAAGTCTGAGAAGCAAGTGACGTGGCGCGCACACACACATAATATATATATATATATATATATATATATTGTGTGTGTGCGCGCCACGTCACTTGCTATATCTATATCTATATCTATATCTATATATATCTATATATATATATATATATATATATATATATATATATATATATATATATATATATATATATATATATATATATATGCCCGCCGCTCCGGAGCGGCTAGAGAAGATCCTAAGCACTGACGCATCCGCGGCAGTGGCGGCGCCAGCCGTGCGCGGGAATGACAAAAAAAAAAAAATACAAAGCATAGCTGTCTCCCAAAGAGCAGCGTGGACACTATGAGCGGCGAGGAGAACAGCAACGTCAATATGCTCGACGCCGTCGTGCTCAGGCTCGGCAGGGCCCAATTCACGGCTACGTCACAGTGGTCTACCGCATCAGCTGGGTGATACCACAGCTTCGCTGGCCAACCAACTGCACAGCGTGGATTGGAGCCCGTTTCTTTGAAGCGAAGCTGTGAAGCTCTAGTTGGTCGGGATCTTTCGTGGCGTGCTCACGCGAAACACGGTAGCTGGCAAAGGTGTTTTCATACAGAGTTTCAGCGTAACAAAATTATGCTTTCCGCCATGTTCGGATTACACTTCAATACTATCATGTCTGTAGGTTGTGTGTAAGTCGTACATTACGATTTTTCTTACACAGTTTACGTTGAGAAGTTTAATCGTTTCATGAAAGCACTTGCGCTAGGCGGAGGGCCTACACGAATGAAGAAGTGTGTTGTGCTAATGCTGCCGCCACCTAGCGGCCGCGGCCACTCAGACAGACCTCGAACGGCAGCTGGAAAAGGGGTGTTGTCGTTCAGTTTCCGCGTAAAAGGGTTGCTTTCTTATATATTCGAATAACAATACGAGTTACACACGCTTTAGCATCCTCTCTTGAGCTCAGAAGCCATGAATCACGCACAGATCGTTCTCAAATGCGCATGTATTAGCTTTACGGCACGTTCACCGTTGTTTCTGTGTTGCTCGTTTTGCCGTGCATAGTTTCAAATTCGCTCATTGCCCTAGACGCTCAGCCTCCATTGTCAAGTATTCGCGAAATTCCCTGGTCGTAGACTTCTCTTTCCAGTTATATGGGTGAGCTATATCCTCGATCACTCATTCGGGCGTGCATTCTGCAGTTTCCTTCAACAGGCAACCTGCGCTGAAGCTTTCCACGATTGACCGCATCGCCGCAACACACAGCCTAGCGAGCGGAGAAAGCAAAATTAGAGCGACGCGATTCAACTTCGGTTTGGCCCTTTCGATAGCGTATCACTAGGTAAGAGTACCCGAGACGCCCAAATATTCTACTGTACGCTAACCGTGTTGGGATGACAAAGTATGGTCGCTTACGGCAAAACGGACGGCAATACGGCAAAACGAACGAACAAACCGGCGGGTGGCCAGCGTGACACTCAAGCTCGGGAAAGCCTGGCGTGCAGCCGCAAATCGAGTGAAGATGCACAGGTGCGCCCCTTTGTACTAGAAATGTTTTTTTTTTTCGTCGCCGGCCTAGCGGCTGGTGTTGGGGACAGTGGTGTGATAAACGGTAGAGTTACAGAGCAGCGCTGCCAATGCAATGAGCGTATGTACGCAGACGTTCTTCCCCGAATATTGGAGCAATCTCACCAAACTGTTCGCTCATCAACATTTCCCGACACTCTTCACGTCAACGCGATTACGGTGGTCCTCAGAGAGGGCACGTAGAGGTCTCTCGCCAGCCACGTCGTTCACGGAGCGTCGGAAGCAGTTCGAGACGGTGGCAGCAGCAAAAGTTTTAAAAAAGTGGCCCACGCTATAGGCGCGGCCGTGTAGAAAAGGGCGATCCCAACGGAGAGTCAACGGCGTGAGGTAGGCTTTACCGGTCCGGCGAGAGAATGAGAGAAAAAAAAGGGGGGGAAAGGAAATTACCTGGGCTTGCGGAAGGAAACTCCTTCAATTGCAAGCATCCCGCCGAGATGCGCCGCCTGCCGGGGGCATGGGGGCCAGAAGGCGCTTCCCTTCGGTCTCGGCTCACTTTTTTTGCCGTTAGTTGCAAGCGTCAACGCACTGTTCTCGCTCGACAGAGTGCGCCGCTTCGAGAAGTGGAAAGACACGCAAAAAAGCAGGGGAAATAAGAAAACTTCAAGAGAATTCTGGGCGCAGTTAGCGGGAAGGCTGCGCGTATACGGTGAACGGATTTTGTTTTATATGCGCAGCCCCGGCTGCCTCGCTTCGCTCGCGACCTCCGACATGTTCCCGGTGTTCCGAGAAGCAAGTGCATATCTGCCTAGCCCGTCCGTATCGTTTTTTTTTTCTCGTGGCAACTTTGTGTTTGCGCATTTCTCTCAGGTGCCGGTAGTGACGCACGCAAAGGAAGGAGATGATGCAGCAACATCAAGACAAAAAGAAAAATGGCAGAGATGCCTGGCGGCATCCAATTTCAATCGCCGAGTGAACCTCGGTTCGCAGTGGCTGGCCTTTTCTTTCCACCTTTCGTAATTTGCATTTCTCGAGTTAGCCTTTCTGGCGCGCTTGCATACCTGAGTGGCTGCCCGCCCGCCAACGACGACAGCGTCAGATATGCGAAGCCGGTGGGCGTTCTATACAGGGTGCAGCTGGCTAAACTTTTTGTTTTTGACACTCGAAACAGTTTGTTTACCTCGACCTGCCAGTCAAAAAAGTCAACACGATTCCAGGCTGGGCCAGGCCAGGCCACGGGGCGCTAGGGCACGCTGTTACGCGATCAAGCACCCAGTAACACGTGCAGGTGCATTGCCGAGCACTTTGGCCCGGCCTCGTCTAAGGTGTCTTCCGCTCTCTGCAAGAAAACACAGTTCTACGCTGCAATGTGGCGCCGGCGAGCTTCGCATGGCCCATGTGAAAAGTGGTGACGTGGCCTCACGCCCTACGTCTGTCATCTCTATTACACCATGCTACCGCTAAACAAAATTTTCTACTCAGGTACGCTGCCCCGTTCAGCTGGAATTCCCCTTTTTTTTAACGGCTTGTCCAGTTGGAGTGCTTCAAATTCCTTGCTTTTTTCAGAACAAGCGCGCCGAAAAGGCACGTGTCCTCTTTCGTGAGTTCTTTTCCGCAATTATGTGACGTGACTTCACGTTCCGGCGTATTTTATGTGATCTTGAATGTATACATATGCACTTCACTCCCCTGACTGGCTGACGCAAATCAGAGCGCTTCTGGGTATATATTATCGGTCACAAGCGGGCAAACGTGAGGTAGGTCAGCGGGATTTTGACGGCGCGTGACTCCCTGTTTGTCGCCGTCTAAACAAGCCTTCCTGAACACAGAGTCGCCAACTGCAACACCGAGGGTTTTCGACACTTGGTTTGACATCAAAGACGAAAATGATTTGAGCCGTGTTTAAATAAAGTACCCACAGACATAAAGAAATAAATTACGTAAATTACCGTTCCACAACACCAGAAAAAGAAACGATAAGCAAAACGAGGACGAGGTGAAAACAGGAGCCAACGATTCGACACGTAGACTCGTCTTTTTCAAGGACTCGAACAAGTCAAGTTAATTTGTCGAAACGTTGGCTCCTGCCAACGTTTCCTGATGAGGAGTCCTGATGAGGAGTCCTGAATTTCCATCTTCCGCATTCCCCGTGTTTTCCGTGAGTACAAAAAAAAAAGGGGGGGGGGGGTCACTTGTAACGCCAAAAGAGACTTGGTAAGTCCGAAAAGACACAAAAAGCAAAGGCAGGTCGCAACGCCACCTTGAAATTTCCTCACCAGCTCAGAGTGATGTCATCAATTTCGACGCCATCTGATCGGACCTAGCTACAGATATTTATCTGAAAAAAAATGGGCTACAGTCCAATTCGAAAAGAATCAAAGGAATGACTTAACAAGTTTAAATAAATTTTACTCAACCACAACGGCCAAAATGCCCAGAAATACTTTGCTTCCGTGACGTCACACTTACGTGCCGGGTCTGAGGTATCGCACGAAGTTCAAAAATGAAAGTTCAACCATCATTCTCTCTACTAATAATCAGCCTGTTAACGCGAAATCATCGAAGGTAGAGTTATTCTACTTAACCTATTTAAAATGATTCAGTCTATCTCTTTAGTGTCCCTAAAAGACAAGTTTCTTTAAGCTCACCGAGAGGCTACCCTGTGGCCTGAAGAATACGATATAACGATCTCGTGCACTCGCGTACCATGCAGTTCTCTCTTACCTTCAACATTGAGCAGGGTTAATTTACGTTCCCTTCAATCGGTGGTCATCAAACCACTCGTCAAAGGACCTTCAACGCTGCGCTACTCTCGTATCTTCCGCGTCGCCGCCGAATCATCGTTTCCCTAAGTAAACACCGCCTCAACCTCTCTACGTTCGAAGTCATTGCGTGGGTACTCACGGTGCACTCGCTGAGGAAGGCTTTATACGAGGGACGTTCCGAAAGTGTGGTCCATCATTTCTTTGAAAGAGAACATTTTGCACCAGGTCAAACAAACAATCGCCTAGGAA
Source organism: Dermacentor variabilis (assembly GCF_050947875.1). Lineage (NCBI taxonomy): Eukaryota > Metazoa > Arthropoda > Arachnida > Ixodida > Ixodidae > Dermacentor > Dermacentor variabilis. Next base: position 30,245,621 of record NC_134577.1, read on the forward strand.
CCATCCCGTTGCTGGTTCAACGACGGAAGGAGCGTCAGCGGAGGAGGAACGACGGAGAAGAGACAGTATCAGCACATCGGCGTGCCCGAGGCTAGTCGAGTACGAATCATGATGATAGGCAGACATGTGCTGACAACGTGGTCGCTAATGGAAGTGCCTGCTGTTATCCGGTATGAATGGGTCCGCTGTTCCCTGCATTAAAATCCGCACACCCGGGACGAAACTTAACAAAGCAATGCTGACGTGGAGCAGGCTGTGCGACAGTTCTTTGCATCACAAGGCACCGAGTTTTACCAGAGTGGTTTCTTCAAACTGATCGCACGCCACCACAAATGTATCAATGTCGGTGGCGACTATGCGGAAAAATAGTGGAAGGTGAATAGTTCATGATGCTACGGTGTACTTTTTTTCTTGGGGGGGGGGGGGGGGGCAATGAAGTTTCTGTGTGAAAATAAACGACTATAAACTTACTTTCGGAACCTCCTTCGAACATTGCCGAAAAAGTTAATGCGGGACTAAGGATTCGGACGGAATACGATAAACCTATCATCTCAGCCCTCTTTCTTTCCCTATCCAGATGCATTGAGGGTGCATATATGTGACGTTCACCAGCCTGCAGTGTATACAAGTTGTTACAACAACAAGAAAATTGTTAAGCCTAGTTCATACGTTTATCTGTGATACCAATCTTGCACACAAAACACTTTCCGTACAAGCCGGCCCATTCAAGTACTGCCAGAATTGAGGCCCGTGGCTAAGCCAACTTCGCTCATTAATGCAGCGCTGACCAGGGTGCGCCGTTTGAAACGAGACAACGCGTGTATAGGTTCACGTGAAGTGGTGCTCCACGGAGCGTGAAGGAGGCACCGTTAGGAGGTCCAGCTATGCGCGACCTCCGAGAATCTGTTATGACGTCTGAAGCGCGAAGGAAGAGGTAGAGGAGGCGCAAAAAAAAGAAAAGAAAAAACCGCTCGCTATGCAGTTCACTGCCGAGGACGCGCATTGCTATGCGCGACGAGACGAAAAGCTTCCTGCGGTTGCCCCGGATTTGAGCCGGGCATCTCGCGGAAGCCACCGCCGCCGCGGCAAACGTGTCCTGGTTAAGAAAGCGCCGTCACCCCGACCTCTACGCACTCGGTCTCGGCAACTCCGTGCAGTGCGGCGAACGCTACGCGGCTGGTGTGTCAGCCACACAGTAACGAGAGCCGGTTGCGCGTTCCGAGAAATCAACGGCGCTCGCCCACTGCGCGCCAGTGATCCTTCCGTGAGGCCTCCATTGCAGAACAGTAGGGAATGTGCCCACCCTCCGGGAGCACTGGGGTTGAGAGCTGATGGAAGCGTAAACTGGTCAGACGTGCAGAACAGCGAGACACGATTGGAGTACGGGTAAGAAAAAAAAACAGAGGGAGAGAGAGACACCGGCAAGAGATAGAGACTGCATCGTCAATGGCCTAATTGGTAATTTTTCCCAGATAAACCTTAGATAGGCAAAATGCTAGACTGCGTTGTGGTAACACATAAGTACCTCACGCAGGTTGGGTGATTTCTTATCTACATCCCAATTCAAAGAGTATTCCACTAACGATCATCATCATCCCGTCGCGCGGAGGGAGATTGCAGGCAGGCAATGGAGGAGCCCTTGTGCTAGTTCTTTATTCGTGTTGCTTGAAGAGAGAGTGTACCGCAATGACACAACTACAAAAGAAAGACAGATAGAGACACGTCAATCATTCTGATTCCTTTGGTTCCGGGTTTGACCTTCGGTTTGGTTTCTTTGGTTAGGAGTTTCAGTGGTCTCAGTGTTTGAGTCTTTCCTCGTGGTTGCGATCTTGCACTGCCTTGTCTTTAAACGGGGTACTGCCATGACATTCTCTAGTCCGCCTTTTTTTTCCTTTAAGTGAAGCTCCGGTGTCTTTACACACCAGCGAAAAACTGTGAAGCCTCACAGCGCCCTAAATAAGTTGAACTTAACATAACAGCGTTTGTAGAGCCCGGTGGTCCAAGGATTCTCCCTATTTAGGCCCGGGACCTCCTCTTAACGCAAAAGAAAAGAAGAAAAGAACTATAATAATAAAATAAAAAAATATGAATAGTCGGAAATATTCTGCCAGCATTGTTTTAAGCAAGCGCCAACTGGTTCCCAAGATATGCCGTCCTGCACTATTCCGGCAGGCCGACGCACCGCGTAGGATTCGCCGCACTGCACGGCGTTGCTGAGGCGGAGTACAACTCCGACGGCGCTGGAAAGTGGAGAGAGAGGTCCGAGCGCTGCGAGAAACGTGGCGGTAGTAGGAAATCCTGTACTTCCGCTGTGCTTTGGCCTCAACGGGTTGTGACTAACTGTCCTCGTCTTTGAAGACGCCCTTCCAGGAAAATAAATGCGATTCGCGGCGTCGTCATTTCCTCGTGGAGATGGTATGGGTTAGGGGCTGTAGCGACCGCCACGGAAGCTGTGGTGCGGAGTGTGCTACAACAAGACTAAAGTCGGGGGACATAAACCCTACGAGAGGAGGTTGCAAAAGCAACGAATAGGTTGAGAGAGGCCGCGTAATAAATGTTTTATTCGAAGAGACTGGGTTCGGGCAACGTGTCCGCTAGAGATGGCGGGATCCACAGGGTTAGGTTTTTCAATGTGTATTCTTTACGGAACGTTGCGCAGACCGTGCGCGAAAGAAAAAAAAAAGCAACCGTACAGACATGTGGGAAAGTAGCTTACTTGGAAACTGAATTTAGAGGCATTATGTGTGCTGTGCGTGGCCAACAATACCGCAGGGATGAAGCCGGATTACTAGCTTGCTGCCGATAAGGGTGACAGAAATATTTGCTTCGCAGTCTACCACTCTCGGAGTTTACGAGACGCCAAACTTTACGTTGATAGGTGGTTTCCAAATCCACAGCCCAGCGACGGTTCTCTGGATATTGGAAAGAGATCTCGAAGGCTAAGTCTTTTGCTGACTGCATGAGTCGGAAGCAATGGGAGAGCCGGAAACACGTCATAGCCGTCGTGTTTTGGACACCACTATTTACCAAGCGCGAACGTTGCACGCTAGCGCAGTGGTTAGGGGCGTGCCACTCCGAAATGCGAATCGTGGCAGCGTTATGAGTTCGAATCCCAGTGGCGGCTTTTTGTTAACGTTCGTATCCTAGCTAGACGGTTGGTCCGTCATATATACCACGTAAAAGTTTACCCCCTTATGCAGAGCACGCTTGAAGAAAGGATAAAACTGTCATATATAGTTTCTGCCCTTTTAGAGGAAGTCTACGTGGTTCGGCGGACAATAATAGCAATAAACATTGCCACGATAAGTTCGCTAATCACGTAAAATTTGCTCATTCGCGTCTTAATTGCTGACTTTAGTGCACACGTTGTTTTAGCGAAATGGAAGCAGAGCAGTAGTGAAGTGATGTCTGCTTGGTAGAGATCTTAAGCATACAGCACCCCTTTCGAGATATTCTTTCCACAACATCTACTAAAATGAGCATCCTAGTTCAAGTTAAGGTTGTCTCGAGGTGTTCGAGGCAGACTTTTTACTCTCGGATACACCCACGGGGATGTTGGCGCCATCGCCCAGGACTGCGTGACTGATTCCAAGCGATTGCCCAGGTAAATTTGCTTGCTTTATTATTTTTTTTTCGTATTTTGCTCTTTTGTTTTTCTCCAGCTCTTTCGAATTCATCCCACGTGATTCATTTTCTTGCAACTATAATAGTGCATTTATCCCTTTAGAAGCTTGGCAAGCTAAATATATTTGCTATGGCTATTATATCCACGCGAGTCTTGGCCAAACCCCTAGAGAGGGGTTTAACCGTGAGTTGAAAGAAAAAAAAAACAATAAAATAAGCAGGCAAACAAACGAGCAAACAAAGTAACAAATCCGGTTGACATGTTTCATTCGGTTGGAGTGTTCCGGTCTGGAGCGATAGATGTCACTAGGCGTCCCGGTTTAGCACTGGGAAGAGAGAGCTCACTGCGAGGAACGATGTAGATTTGCGAGGTCGATATTCACGGGGGGGGGGGGGGGGGGGGGGGGAGGTGCATTAAGCTCTCCATTTGGCGTCGCTGACAAGAAGAAGGCGGCGCGGTTTGCCAAACAGGGCGTCATTACCGTAGGTGGCGATACAGCATCCGATAAGACCGCACATTTCTTCGAGCGCAGTGAGATAAGTACGCACGCCCGAACGCAGATCCAATCCATTTCACGCTTCCCGCTATCGCCAATCTCCTCAACTCTTGTTTCGCAAGATCGATTCGGCGTACGCGTTTAATGCCTAAAACGCGTTTCCCCACAGGAGCATTCAAGGCAGGTCCGTCGAGAGTGCTTCGAGGTTAAGCAGCTAAGTTTTGGTTGCACAGTGCAGAGAGCCTACCAGGCAGAATATCTGGGGTGACATTCATCGCGCAGTATGGGAGATCAAACAAAAGTATGAATCAAGTCGACTACCGTTAATTTTATCCTTATGATCACTATGATCACAAATCGTTATGGTCACTGCCGGACAGGTTGCTTCCGTCACCGTCGTCGCCTAAAGAAGCCAGTGGTGATTGAAATAAGCATGGAGATGTGCAAGAATCGCAGGAAACAAATTAGGACATATCTGTACGAGGCTCGAACCGGCTCCCTCAGAACAAAAGCAGACCGCAGCAGAGAGAGAGAGAGAGAGAGAGAGCAAGGAGAGGAAAGCCAGGGAGGTCAACGAAACGAGCGCCCGATTTGCTACTCTATACTGGGGTAAGGGAAAGGGGAATAGAAAAGGGAGAGAGTAAGCACTGAGTGCATGTGGTAGGAGTCGCAGGGACACTACAAGCGGTTTCTTAAAGCGGCGCACAGTAAGTAGTGTACTGGTGCACGAATCACTTTTTGTGATTGTAACGGCTGTGGTGGCCACGGTCCGAGTATCTTTGGCTCAGAGAACGGCCTCGAGTCCAGTCGGTTTAAAGTTGTCCTGAGAGAGAGGCGTTGTACGTCGTAGCGAGGACAGACACACAATAGGAGCTCGATGGTTGCCTCGCACCTACAGGAGTCGCAGATCGGGCTATCGGCCATTCCCGCATACGTTAGAAGTAGGCGTTCGTGAACGCCACTCCCAGCCACAAGCGGCACGGTAAGGTTGTTTCACCGCAGGAACGGGTAGGCGGCAGTTGTAATCGTAGCAAGGGGTCCAGCTTATGCAATCGGCAACTGAAGGCACTTGAACTCCAGAAAACTTGTGGCTGTGTGCGTGCAAGCAGACGAAGCTATCTGGCAGCGTCCGTCTTTGCCAAATGTATTGAACGCGCCTAGGTGTATTCGCGGGCAGACCGGGCAGCCCTGTCAGCAAAGTCGTTGCCGATGGTGCCACATTCAGCAGGAATTCACTGAAATAATATATGGTGCCCTGTTTCCAAAGCATGCCGGTGTACTTCCCTGATGTCGAATATCATCTGCTCGTACGTTCTCTGATGTAAGATGGACTTGATACTGTGAAAAGCTGCTTTAGAGTCACAAAATATGAGAAAAAAAGTCACCAGCTGTTCGGTGACGTAGGTAACAGCGGCATGAAGGGCTGCAAGTTGTTCCGGTTAAGTAGGTCACAGTTACATTCAAAGTCTCACACACGACTACATCTACGGCGTAAGAACCGCAGCAAACATTCGCAACAAGATGAGGTATGTGTCTGCTCCAGCAAAAATCCGGCCACCACTCGGCGCATTCTAATGGGATGCGAAACCCGCAGGCGACCTTAGGTAACGTACACCTTCCAGAAGCGCTTAAATTTTAAATCGGAAAACATGACGAAACCAAGTGTACGCACAAACACCCGCCATTCGATCGTAAGGCGAGCGCACCATTCTGCCTTCCGCTGCTGGTATGTGTAAGTCGCTGAAAACTTATGAACTAAAAGGGCTATTACGTTGTCCAAATAAAACAAAATATGCATAGACGTGCCAGCCACTTAGATTCACTTATTTATCTGACGTCAAACGGTTCCACGTGTTGTTTGAAACAACTGAGAGTGTGTCACCGGCTTCGGAATGAAACCTGAAAGTCCAGCCACATTTTATGGGCGGTCCTGGTGCCAGTATATATGCTCCACCGAGATGCTTTATTGAGTCAGAAACATGACAAGCCGCTGCTTCAAATTGTTTTCTAAATGAAGAGCGGAGGGCAAAACACACTGTTCTTGGTTTTATTCATAAGCGGAAAGCCTGGAACACTTGCAATGCATTTATAGTGCCGTTTTTAGTGCAATCACCGTACACTATGCTCGCGCCTTAGGACAAGGCGTAATGAGCCCCGAAAGCGCTTACATGCATGTCCTCTTAAGCAGAGAGCAAAACTTCGTGCCCTTCACCCAGTCACCACCTGCAATATCCCTGAAATAGAGGTTTTGTGTGCCCCACAGGTGTCATGCACATCCATTTTAAGTACGGAGGCAATGGAGGCTGCTGAGGCAAGCAATGGGCTCGTCACCACGTGAGCCAGCACGGCGGCGCCCAGGGGATCGCTGAGAAAACGGCCTACTTCAGGATACTTCTGAGCAGCTTTGTACACACCACATCGTGATGAATACACTGGCCTGAAGGGAACGGACAGTACAAGCTAAATCTATCTATAGTCGGGGACAACGAAGGAGGTTTTTGTTTATCTTTTCAAATCACTTTAGTGGCACCTTAAGAGGAAGCTTTAGCTCCGATCCAACTCCGATGCCGCCCGTTCAAATACATGTAACACGCAAAAACGCTTTTCTCAGATAACCAGAGGCCTATTTGAGATAGAATGTAAAATTCTAGTGACTGTTGCAATTGGGATTTTCATCTGAGGCCCGAATTCTTAAAAAGGGGCTTTCAAAAATTGGTAATATTGAAAAAGAGTGGGAGCTAGAGCTTTACAAATTTGTAGCTGTGCACTAAGAACAGAGATCGCAGTCCTGTGAACTGCATCCGTTAGAGCATGCAAAGCGAACAAATTTGATTTATCAATATACATTTTACGTGATTTTTCTACATCGTTTGCAAGGGTTTTGCAAACGTCCTACTCACATATTAGTGGTCTGTTTGAAAGCCCTGTATAATGCATCAATTTTTTCCGGTTTAGATCTACTACTAGATACAATTTACATAATTGCGATATCGTTTCGCATTACTGAGTTAGCGTTATAAACTGCATAGTTTCGTTTTCGGAAAATTTGCGATTTTCAACAATTTTTATAAAAATGTTGACGGCCTAAATAAGAAATTCGCTAACAACAGTCACTAGATTTTAACTTTTTCCTTTAAACGCAACGAGCCTCATCAAATTTGGTGCGGTGTTTGCTGATAAAACGATTTCTCTATCCCCATGTATTTATAGAGGAGCCCCCCGAGCTAAAGCCTTCTCTAAAAAATAAAATCTTATATGTACGCTATGCAATTCACACATAATTTACAAAGATCTGCCAGCAAATCGGGATTACTCATTTCCGTGGCGTCAGACGATTTTGCGTGTTAAAAAGGGCTGTTTTCAGCATACAGACCTGTCTTTGCGCCACTGGTTCGAGGCAGAAACCTTAACGTCTGAGCAAATCTTGTGGACGATCCCGATATCACAAATAAGCCAAAGGTGCACACAAACAAGCTCCGCCCACAAACAGTGGGCGGAGCTTGTTTGTGATACTTAGATTCTCCATTGAGTTATAATTCTTTCTTCGGGGCTGTTTTCCGTCCATCTCACCTCGTGGCTCATCGAGGTGCAACGCCGCCGCTGCCGGCGTCCGCCATCGCGCCAGCGTTGAGCTCGGCCTGGTATCTACCTGCCAGGTCACTTGTTCCTGCTGCGCAGCCAGCAGTTGCATCGCAGCACGCGTCATGCCGACCTCTTTCCTCCGCGTATTGTTAGAACTCAACGGTGACCAGAAAACCGAGTGCTTGTGGCAGTGCCAGTTGCGTGAGCTTCGTGGCCGTTGTTCCGGGAGAAGACCGACTCCTGGAAACACTGTTCACTCGCCGGAAAACTTGGACCTACCAGAACACATTCACAACGTTTTGGCGTTGGGACCTAAGTTCCCGGTGGAGTCTAGTAAACTACCGGAAGAGATGCTTTCAATTGTGAGGCAGATTTCCAAGTTCGTGGCGGAAGAGGATGTTTCGCGCGTTATTTCCGAAGGTGTAGGGGCCATATCCCGCGCTAGACAGGCACTTCCGAAGGTTTCGTTGAGACGTGTAGCTAACTATCTGCGTGACAATTCGATTTGCGTGTTACCGGCAGATAAAGAAGGCGGGTGCTGTGTACTCTCAGAAGGGAATTTTCACGCAAAAGCTGGTCTGGCAATTTCCGCGGTTTTTAACCGTCAGCACACAGTGTCCTTAAGCAAGGTAAAAGCTAAGGCTAAGAAACTGTGCAGGGAATGCAACTTGGACAAAGTGTTGAGAAACATTGCCAGCAGCAAACGAGATCACCTGGAGGTGTTCTTTAGCGCGAAAACGCACAAACCTGACGTCCCGTTGAGGGTTATTGTTTCAGAAAAGGACACGTGGCAGAAGTCTGTCGCACTGTTTCTGCAGGCCAAGCTAGCCATTTTACCCGTGAATGACCCGTTGTTAATACGCAACTCCGATGAAGTAATTGAATTTTTAAAGGACAACTCTGATCGAGGCTTTCATGTCTTCTCTGTCGATGTCAAGGACCTCTACTATTCTATTCCTCACAATGACCTGATGTCAGCTATTTCGCAGACAATTGATGAATTTGGCGTCACCCGTTTTCAAAGTAGTGCTGGGCTGTCCAGTGATCACTTTTTAGAACTTTTGAGCTTTTATTTGTCATCTACGTTCATTACTTGGAATGACACCATCTATTTGCAGAAAAACGGAGTATGCATTGGTTCCTGCATTGCCCCGCTCCTCAGTGATTTATTTTTAGCACGCCTAGACGTCGCCATGTCAGTCAACCTTCATCAGACTAACATTTTTAAAATATTTCGTTACGTGGACGATTTTTTGTTTTGTGTTCAGTGTTCCCCGGCTGACCTTGAGACTGAGGTTGCCTCGGTTATGCCAATAATCGAAGAATGCCTTGCGCCCCTCGACGTTACCTACGAACTCCCACAGGATCATAAGATCCGGTTTTTGGATTTGCGCTTATCTTGTTCTGATAGGCATACGTGTTGGTACTATGAACCTCGTGCTAACAAACCACTTCTTCCGTTCCATTCCGCCAATTCTAAGTTGGTGAAGAGAGGCATTGCTAACCTTTGCCTTAATAATGCTCTGAAAAAGTCGTGCCACCATAGTGTTTCGTCTAGCTTTGCCTCTCAGTGCGAACGGCTTTCGCAGGCTGGTTATCCCGTGTCCCTACAAGTGTCAATAGCAGAACGAATTCTTAGACAGTGTAGAAAAGACAACCAGCACGCAGATAATCCTGTAACTACTCGGGGTAGGACTAGCGTCATCCCTTATATTCACACCGTCTCACATAATCTTAAGAAAATCGCCCAGCGAGCGAACGTTCGTGTAGTATTTTCTGCCCCCAATAAGCTCATGAGGATTTGCAAACTCACTAATTCGAATAAGGTAGCTCCTCTTTCCTGCGACAAGAACCACAAAAATAAGTTTGTTAATTGCGCACATTGTGTTGTTTATTCTTTTCCACTCAAGTGCGGAAAACGTTACGTTGGACAAACTGGCCGATGCCTGAATGACAGGCTGCGCGAGCATGGTTACAATGCCAAGAATTGTATCACAGCTGGGGGGTTTCTCGCGCAGCACTGCAAAACGTGTGGTTGCGAACCTATCTTAGAGGAATGCGTCATTCTTGGTCGCAGTCGTAATCAGCTCACAAGAGAAATCATCGAAGCAAAGGCTATCATTGGTCTGGGCCATGCATGTGTTAGCTCACCCTCATTATCATTATCAAGAAGTGAATTGGCGTATCTCCGACTGCAGCCACAGGCTGTATGAATGTGTTGCCACCTGGTTGCTATCGGTTTTCTTGCTTGGTTTTCTTTGTTGATGTCACATGGTTTGCGAATGTATAAGTAGTCTTGTGTCACGAAATAAACCTCAGTTGGATGTTAGCGCTCACCCTGTTTTCCGCTCCCTTTGATTACCCCTACCTCTGTCCTTTTTTGCTCGTCCTGAGCGGCGCTACTAGCCTTAAACAGTTCAACGGTAGGAGCTCAAACGCAACACTAAACCTTCCTATCGCTGTCAATGCTCCGCCTTTGGGCGAAGCTGGAAGTTTTTTTCCAACGTGCAGTTGAACCTGCTACAAGGACGCATGGGTAGGTTCTCGGTGTCAGGGCAAACTTGACCCGGGACCAACTTCACTGCTCTTGTCTTTAACGTTCATTCCCATTAGGGCTGTAGGGGAAACGTCCCAGTACGCTGAAGCTTTATTGATACCACTGTTTGTAATGCTTAAAGACTTAAAAACAGTTCCGGCAGGCTACATTCATTGGTAAATGAGTATAGAGCACTATTTGTGAGAACTTCCTTATCAACGTCAAAACTGAGTCTTTCCTTTTTTACTACTACACACGTTGACAAGCTGAGAAAAAAAAAAAAAAAACGCAGAGAGCCTGCCTTCAGCTCCAAAAGAGAGCCGTGTCTCTGGAGTCCGTTCAGGGCTCTATGACATTGCTCTGAGCATGTGTTGGTGGGCTAGTTGGTTAAGCATGATTACAAAGACGGCGCCGAATAAAACAACACACGAAGAAGGCGGACACGAGACAGCACGTAGGCGCTACGTGCTGTTGCGCCTACGTGCTGTCTCGTGTCCCCCTTCTTCGTGTGTTGTTTCATTCGGCGCCTTCTTGGTAATCAGACATTGCTCTACTAATGTAAATAAGGGCTAACCGGAAAATGAAAGCTTGTCGGTTCGCGCTAATATATTAGCTATGATTGAGCAATGATATCAAGATCACACATAAAATTTGCCCTACGTCCAGGTTCCATCCATAACCAGTGACAAAAAGAGCAATCTGCACGGAAAAAAGAAGTTACTTGAAAGACGCGAGATCATTTGACGTCAGGCAAATAAGCGTACCTAATTGGCTACCGCAACTCGTAGATTATGTTCGAGTCGGACAACGTGCACAAATTGTTGTAATTCTCAGGTTGCCACCGACTAGTGCGCCTACAACCACTATTACAACTGCCACCCCCACTGCTACAGCTGGCTGTTTATGGCGAACGCAATGTTCTAGGCATGAGGCATTGCAGGAAAGCTGCTTTGCCATGCGTGAAGAGGGCCTACGCTACAAATACTACCAACCTCAGGTTGTCTGCAGGGGAAGCTCGGTTTACCAAAATATCTCCCTTATATTTAGATACTGCGTGTGTGAGTGGTTCTTAAAGCGAAGAGAAGAGAAAAGTACAGCGCCGTAACTGCCTCTCCTGCGAGAGACACCTCAACAGCACTTTAAGGGAATGGGTGAGGGATCGATAGTAAGTAATAAGTGGCAGAGATAGAGAATAGGATAGGTCCGCTATAATAGGAGGAACGAGTGATCCTTTGTACTACGTCGACATGCGGTCATTCCGACTCACGTGCTCTCTCCGAGGCGGAGAGGAGCAACTCTCCAATCGCACACTCTAAGCCCGCACTTTAGTTTGCTCTCCAAATCTCCCGCGACGTGGTGCCTCCTCGCGGCCACCCGGAGAACCAGTCACACCGCGCCGGCGGCGCCAGTGCGAAAGCAGCTCTCCAACGCCGAGGTTCAGAAGCTGCGCGCGTACCGGGGAACGAAGCATCATCCTCCGGAGGAAGTGAAACGGATTTCTCTACTTCTTCATTTTTTTTCTCTCTCTCCCTCTTTCACTGCTTCTCCTTTCCCACCAACGAGAGCACGCGCCGGTGTTCATCCTCCTCGCTAGCGGTGCCAGCCCAGCCGGTTTCACCGAGAGATCCAGCAACCGCCGGCAAAGAAGAAGGAAAAAAAAAAGCAAGAAAGAAAAAGAAAAACATCCCCCGCGAGGGGCCCACTCCAGACTCGCAGGAAGCGACGACACCCACCGAGGCGAGCCCTCCCGACACGACGAGACCGGCCGAGAGAGCTGCATCACGCCGGGCGTGGATAGTCGCCGTCGCGCCCTGATATCCCGGCGTGTGCGCGCTTGCTTGCCTACCCACCTACCTACGCTCGTGCGGATAACCGGCGTCGCACGCTGAACCGAATCGGTCCTCCGTCGTGGTGCTTGTGCTTCCCCGCTGACATCGCGACACTTGTGCGCGCCGTGAGGAGTGTCAAAAACCACCCCCAAGACAGGGCGAGCGGCGCGGGAGAAGGCCGTTTGTTGCCGATTGTCGGCGCTGCTTCGAGAGAATCGACGTTGTTTGTTCGCGAAGAACAACGAGTGTGTGTTCGGTGTTGTGCGTGGTTCCGGCCTGAAGGGAGCTCTCCCGTACCGGGTTCCCTCTGCCACCCGAGTTGCGTGTCGAATCGCACGTGTCTTTGCGGCCGCGTTTGGAAAGCTCTCAAGTTCGCTCGCGCGCGTTCGCGCGCGCTCCGCCGTCTCCGCTGCCAAGGACGCTGTGGGCGCGTTCCGCTCACGGGAAGCGCGGGACACCGCGGCGACGGAAGGATGCTGTCGTCGTGAGCGACACGCAGGTGAGTCCGTGTTGTCGGTGCTACGGTGCAGACCATAAGGATTGCATCGCAGTGTGTGATTTGTGATCGAAAATCGGGAGTTATCTGGAATCATCAATTCTGTCAGCTGTTAAAGGTCGCCGCTTGATTCTCTTGACATTTAACTCTTGCACGTTCTCGAGAGCGAAATTACAGGCTCTGGAACATCGCCATGTGCATGCGCAAAGACGCCTAATACTACAATTCCTGATATTCTAGTTGGCATCGGCATTAAGAGGAATGGAGTTGGGCAGGCCATGTAACGCGTAAGACATATATATATAACTGGTGGTCCATTAGAATTACAGAATGGGTGCTAAGGGAAGGGAGCTGCCGTTGAGGACTGCAGATAATTTAGTGGGGCGATCAAATTAGGAAATCTGGCGGCAGAGCTTGGAAACACCTAGCGCACGACAGGGGTAAATGGAGATCTCCGGGGGAGGCCGCCGTCGTCCTGAAGTGGACATAAAGGTAGGCTGACCATGACGTCTACAACGCGTGATATTATCTACCTGAGGCTAGGGCATTCAGCTCTATCGACTGTCATTGCGCGCGCGATTTCAAGGTGCGGACTGCGTTGTGACATGCACGTTATTGTCACCAATCAGCAGCTCTTTGTTAGATAATCCCGCGCATTTGCGGCACGGTGTATGACGGCAGATACAACCATCGAATGCTGTGACATGCCATGGCGGGAAACTAAACACCAGAAACAGTTTAGTCTGCACAGTAGCCATTGTGCCGATAGACAGCGAACGTTAAGCCTGAGCCAACTGCCACAGTGTCTAACAAAGTATTGGCACGTTCTCCCTGAAGTGCGAATTGTGTCTAGCGCCGCTTAGACCAGACATCGCAAGACAATCTAGAAACACAGCTGCGATAACACTAGTTACGGGAGCCCCTACCACTTGGCTGACGATTGCCCCCATACGAGTCTACTGCAGGCTAACCTACTATGAAACTTACGAATGAATAAAGAAAAACTTTTCTCAAAGCTTGTCTCTGCACAAAAACTTAATGATGGTAGTTAGTGTATTGGGCCTTTTGTTCGAAGTGACTACAGGATAAAGAATAAGCTAATGGCCTCTAATACATCCTTCTTGTAGCTATTGATATTTGATGTAGCCCGCGATGCCGCCGCGGCAACTGCACTAGACGTCTAGCGCTTGCCGTCTGCGCCTTTGTACAACAGGCTTAAAAAATCTCGCTGCGCCATAGCATGCGGCATTCTGCTCCTTCAAGCGGCATCTATAAGTCACTAGTCGTAAAGCTCATTAAGATAGCCTGGTTTGCGCCCCCTGTAGAGCGCAACGACTGGTGCACGCGTGGCAGCTTTATTTAACCTAGCTATATTACGAGCTAAAAGAAAGCCCTTCCAACGAAGCAGGCGGTTCACTTCTTGGTTACCTTTATGTTACCAGCTGAAACACTTCACATCTGTCACGAACATCTTTTAATGGACACTAAAGAGAAGAATTGCTTTAGCTGTATTAGTACGTTACCCTTGTACGATAAATAGCACCAACAAAAAAGCCACTCTTATCGTGAGAACAGTGTGTGCCAGAAAACGGGCAAATACGAGAGACGGGCGGCGATGCCGCCTTGAAGTTGTCATGGCATGGGCGCGTTCGCGTACGTGTCGCGACCAATCAACTTCTAAGATACCGAAACCAAAACCGATTCATAAAGAAGAACTGTATAAGCGTTATTTAGCGCGCTCTGATACTTATCAGCATTTTTTTTTTCTCTCGGGTTTTGAGGTTTTCGGCCTTCGTGAGACGCCAAAGAAAGTCCAAGAAACATATGTCGGTACATCTCTACGACTTTAAACGCTCCCTGATGCCACGCTCTATGCGTGACGTATAGGGACACGTAATCGCGCGATAACGTTTCACATTGGTTCGATCCAACTATGGCTCACCCTCATATCCGTTTAAATGCGCCTTAACTCGAAGACAATCCTCGACGACCTAGATGACGCCTGGGGACGTATTCTGGGACGCTCACTTTCGGCGATACTATCGCCGCAGCCACCATGCAGGCGCGCGCTGATTGGCTGGTTGAACGAAACCGGACCAGACGATTGGTTGGTTGAGCACGTCGTCACGCGAAGGAGATAGTATCGCCGAAAGTCAACGTCAGAGAATACGTCCCCTTATCTGAACGCGCCAAAGGAAATGCCACGAGCGTCTTGCGCACGTTCACGCGCCCACTGTGTCATGTGGATCAAGTCGGGCGTGGCCTTCAACTTAAGGCGCCATTTCTGAATGCCGGGATTACGTCCCCAATCTCGTACAACTGCGAAGCTGAGCAAAGTACACCATGCACGCACGCTGCCCACGCAGTGTAACGGCAGTGCAGAGCGTCTCTTACGCAAGGGGAAAAGGCTGGCACAGCTGCAGAGGATTTCACTTGCGAACAAAGTCTTCCGACACAACTTATCACGGAAGCCGCTGGCTTATACCCAAGAAGAGCGCGATCTGTCGAGAGGGAGATCGTGTTCGGGGGGTGGGAGGAGTGGGGAGGGAGGATTTACCAGGCTGCTCATTTCACCCACGCTAATCCCGCGAAACGGCGGCCCGCGGCGAATTACGCAAAGCACGCGCCCTGCAGAGCGCGTGGTTACGGCGCATCGCGAGCTTTCCCCGCGCTTACGCGGCGAGGAGAGCTCGACAAGACTTGGGTGTCTGGTCTCGCGGATTACGCCGCAATGACGTATGCCCCGACATTGAGCCGACTCGGCACTTGGCCTTCGCATACCATGCGAAATGGTAACGGATCTCGTTTTCCTCGGTGCCTAAGAAATTTTGAGATGGCCAGGGAGGGAAAACGCGGTCTCAGATGGGCTTGAATGTTTAAACCACAGGTGCTTGACAAAGGGCTGGTGGACCAGCCCTTTGTCAAAGTCTGGTCCACCAGACGAAACGTTACTAAAATAGACTGTACAAATCCCCCAACGTACGTCGTATATACTCTCTCTGACTTCGTCGGCGATGTTTCCCAGTCTTTCCGCATGCGTCGTCCGTACTTCTCCCACTCTTAGCGGCCACATCGGTGATTAGAGAGCTACGTGCAAGAAGACAGATTCACGTGCTGAAGTAACTTCCCCCCTTTTTCCTGTCCTTCTAAGTTATCTTACGACCCGAATAGTTTCCTCCACTTAACGTAGTAGCCAGCCTTCAGCTGCCTCGCATACGGCTCTCTCTCTCTCTCTTTCTCTCTGTTCTTTGTCTTCTTTCGCAGCAATTAAACCCTGATTCGAGAACAACTAACCTACGCCCGAGCGCCACTTTAAGCTTCCCTATTCTCTTCTTCGGTAAGCTAGCACTCTCCAACTTCTTTTTATTATTATTAATTCGTTCAACGGCAGTGCCACAACCGTTTTCTGTTCATTTTTCGTCTGCTTGACAGCTTCGTAAAACGTCGTCTGCTTAAACACTTCCGGCACTGTTCTTGAAAAGTAAATCTGCTTCTTTTTTTTTCTTTTTCGACGGTCATTACGAATTTAGTTCGCTCCCAACCAGGGCTCGTTCCGTCGGCTTTTATCTCTAGCGTGCGCGCGGTTCATTTGTGAACGCTAACAATATCGTCAAACAAAGGAGCCTAGCTAACAGATTCATTTGTTTCTCTCTCTCTCTCTCTCTCTTGCTTTCTTTTTTTTTTTTTTTTTTACTTGAGACATGCCGTTCTTGCGCCCTTAAGGAATATATTCCGCGAAAGCAATCAAGCTGCAATCGGCAGTTAAAAATGCGGTCGTTTTCGGAAAGCTGTTGGGGAAGACAGCGCGAGCCGCTTTTGAGAAAGCTTAAACCTTTATTGAAGTTTGTTGCTTTGTTGCTTTCTTTTTCTTTTTTCTTCGTATATAACACACTGCCAGCATTCGGTATTGCTCCCAGAAGACTCCCGTGAAAGAAAGAAGACTTCGGAAACGATTTAACTTTCGTAATTAGTCCACGAGCGTAAATTTGTTTGCACGTTTTTCGCAGTATTCCGTCGTCAGGGATTCAAAACGAGTCTGCAGTTTTCTCGGGAAGAAATCTCTCGCGCGCGTTCTGTGCGTATTTTCCCCAAGCTCTTCAGCTGAGTAGCACTACGAAATTAGAGAGAAAGGACGAATTTGATTTCGGAATTCCAGCGTTTATCTTTAATGAGAAGAATCGGATCTCCTTTTAATAGAAGAAAATCACAGCATTGTTTGTAGCGCGCCAGCTGCAGTCAGAGTTCAATTAAAGAGGCGAAAAAAAAAACGTTCCCAATCAACTCAAAGGAACAGATTACCCAGTGGAAGCTTCGACTGTATTTGTTTCGCTGAGGAATGTTTATTATTAGAGAGGAAAGAATATGCAGATGCGAAGCACCTGTTGGAATCTATGTGAAAACGAGGTATAGCGACACGATCAATCAAGTGCTATAAACTACTCGTACAATGCGTAGAAATGTCTTGTAATTGTATGCTGCGGGCCATCTGCTGCAATGTTTATGTCGATGAACCGCGCATGTCGAAACCTTAATGTCACGCAGTGTTCGCGTCTACGTACCACATCGTTCGCAAGCTATGGCGAAACGCAGCCAACGCTAATGCAGCCGTTTATATTGACACGGAGTGGTTTCGTCGCGAGGACGAAGGCAAAGTCCGGCGTTCTTCGAGGAAAGATGGGGAGGAGAGGTGCTGCACGCGGAGAGGCATATACGACGCGAAAGACAAGTAGTAAGATCGGCCATTATTCGCCTATACTTCGTTGCTGCGTCTTTAGTCCAATGAAAACTGCAGCGCGTGAGTGCGTGCTCTAGTGCGCATGCGCTTTCGCGCGCGGTGCGCGACTTATTGGCGCATGCGCCAAATTGTCTCAAACTGCTAGCTGGCGTTGGTGTACGAGAGAAGTATGGGTGTGATCGTGGCATAATTGTTAGTGCATCGGACAGTTGTGCACGTTTTCACCGTTTGCGTCGTTGTGCTGTCACGGTAACGACGCGCATGCGCGTCCCGCGCGTCGAGTATCAGAATAGAGAGTTTTAGCGTGTAGCTTATTCGGGTATAAGCGCAAGCGGACTGGGCGTTCTACCGGATGAGTGGAAGCGCAAACGTCAACGGCCTGCACGCTGCTGCCACCTGGTGGCGCAGAGCTCAAACCAGTCAAACACAGTTAATATTTCAGCAACCCAGTGTACTTTACTTTGTTACTGGTGTAAATTTTCGGCAGCGGCACCATTACGCTGCTCTCTCTAAAGTGTACGAGAGGCCCCGCGAGCCACGAGAAAAGCACACTAATATCCTTCGTATAATGACCAGCTTTCTGCCTATCCTACAATGAAGTGTTTTCTCTCTCTCTCTCTTTCTCGTCATGCTTGGGCGTGTGCTGAAGAGTGGGACGGGTTACCCGACGAACCGCGCGCAACGTTGCCAGTTTTGAAGTCTCGTGCTAACTTACGAGCCACGAATCGCGCGTGACTGCGAGTACTAGTTGCGTGTGCATTTTTACAGCGTCGCTATTCTACTTCGTGCGCGAACCGAGCCTGTTCCCACGTTTGACGACCACGTGTGCGTCCCGTGAGCGCCACCGTTGAGAGTTTCTACACAAAGCTTCCTTCGGATGGTCTTTATACGTAGTACGTCCTCTTCCGTCGGTAACGTTTTTCTTGGTGCGGTTTAATAACCCCTTCTCAGAAAGAGCACGTGGAAATCTCGCTTTGCCGATGGCGACGGCGTTCGTTAAGCGCTGCGGGGAAAAAATCCCGTAAACGACGTGAAAATAGCGCGCGGTTGCGCTGAGTCATTCCCTGGGTCGCGTTTCGAACGAGCATGGAGCAACGCAAAAAATGGGAGTAAGTCTGCCTTACTCTGATAAGTTGGTGATGGCGTACATTGGCAGAAAGACGAAAGCAGAAGGGGCACAATGCATGCCCACTCTTCAGAAAGGAGGGGACAGCAACACAGAAATGGAAGATAGGAAGGAGGGTAGGAATTAGGCAAGCTTAATTCGCCTGTGTGAACCAGTAGAAGAAGAAGCAACCATGAGAGCAGCACTTTGGCGTAACTCAGCTCCTCGTTTTATGTAACTCTGAGAGACCGCCGGTTTCATGTGCGACCCATTACACGAGCTATCCAGCTTCCGCGTAATTTCGATATAAGCTACACTAGTACCGACCGTGTGTGCTTATATATATATATATATATATATATATATATATATATATATATATATATATATATATATATATATATATATATATATATATATATATATACATTGCGTGTTTCTACGTAGACTGCCCATATTTAAAGAAAAGACAGAAAAAAGTTTACCTGTGGCGTGCAAGCAGCACAGCACCACTCCAGTCGCTTAGCTGGATAACTCAGAGGCGGGGGCATTATTTGCATGCGAAATATAGATGTATAATTGACACGTTGCTAATATTCACTAATTAATTTTTCAACTAATAATCTTATGGCACACAATGTAATTCACGAATTTGTAGCTGGTGAGACTGCAAGGCATATCCTCTCGGAAGAAATTCTACGGATGAAACCGTTTTCGAGATATGCACCATCAAACTTGCGGTAAAAAGGAATTTTCGTTCCACACACTTCTTTTTAAAAAAACGCCGTTTTACGCATTGAAGCGCAAAAGTAACTGGACCGCCAATGTATCTCACTGCAAAGTTCGGAAATTGATACCTCGAAATTGGTGCCATCCTGACATTTCTTTTCAAGTGGATCTGCCTTCCGAAACTCCGCTGCTGCAATGTGCAGATTACAATATGTGCTATAAAGTTATAAGATTCTGTGGCTTTAATGCATAAAAGAGCGTTTTCATTAATAACGTATACTCGGAACGCCAGTACATTTGGTCGGACACTTCGAAAAAAAAAAAACTATTTCGGAACTGGCGCATTCCTGAGAATTCGTTCTAAGTGGGTACGCCCCGCCAATTCGCCGGCTATATTTCGTAGATTGAAATCCGGTGCCATAATGTAAGCAAGTAAAAAGTTAATTAGCCTAATTATGTTAAATAATCAATTAAACTTCTTTCTTTACTTCTCGGAGGAGTAATGGCCGCCTCATCGAGTAATTTGGATCAACGCCCTACGTCGGGGGTGGTTGGGAAGAAAAAGCGTCGCTATAAGAAAAAAAGAAAAACCCTTGCCGCACTGACGAAGTTGTCGTTTAAATTTAGTGCTTGCTGTGCAAAAACCTTACGCGAAGAGAACGGCGCGCATCGTTCAGTCTAGCGAGGAGACAGAGCTTGCTTTCCAAAGGCGACCTCGCGCTCCGCCGCTTGCATCCGCGCTTCGCGCCGAATCGATATCCCGAGTGAAGCGACGTCGACGGCTGTTTGTCCTCTTTGTTGCTTCAGGCGGGACGGTTCACAACTTCGAGCATCCCCTTCTTCCCGATTTTTAGTCTGCGTCGCTTCATCCGCGGCATTCACTATAGCAGCGAGAAAACGTAATTGAGTTTAAGCACAGTGATGATATTGTGCCTAAGAGTTCCTTCCTTGTTCTTTTTTTATTTCTCTTTCCTCTCTTGTATTCCAAAGGCAGGGGGCGGGCAAGGCAGGCGGTTCTGTCTTACTTGATGTGGGAGTACCGTGTTCTGGCACTCTTCTGACCGCGCATTGAAATCTACCTGGGACATGTTTCAACAATGTGTTGGTCGATTGATTGACCTGATTAACGCAGTTTAACGTCCCAAAGGAACAGCCCCGGCGTCTCCTTCCATAACCGGTGCTGGAGACGCCGCATGTGGGCGGTGCGGCGAATTCGTCGACCATCTGGGGTTTCAGGATACACATAAATGTGATCGGCGGAAAGACAGCGGAATCTAGCACAGTGCAAACGGGTGAAACTTGTATTCTATAGTAGAGATTTTAGAGGAAGAAATACAGTTTAATTGGCAGGTGATGCAGTGTGTAGAGCAGACAAGCACCTTCTGTAGCATAGTTACAACGACAGAATTGGTTCACTCTGTCGCTCGCTCGCTCGCTTGCTCCCTCAAACTCACTCACACACTCGCTCGCTCCACTCACTCACTCACTCACTCTGTGTGAGCTTGCTTGCGTGCGCTGAGAACTGCCGCCAGCATACTACAAAACAAAAAAAAATAGTTCCGGAGAAGCGACGAAACCGCGCTTCAAGCGGGCGGTCGAAGGCTGGTGAAGCGGTGGAGGGAAGTAATTTTATTACTGGCATCCCGGGTCACGTCGACGGCGTCTCCCGCGGGCAGCTCTCGCCCCGCTGCCGTGCCATCTCCGCCTACTTCTTCCTTCCTTCCTTCCTTCCCTCAGCAGAGGGCTTTCTTCTTCGAGCCACACAGTGCCGGCCCCCCTCCTTCTCCGAGCACTGTCCCTCCCCTCCCACTACCCGTCTCTCTTGGGACGGCAGCAGTTAGGGTCATTAGTTCCACGAGGATGCTTCTCGGGGCTGTTCCTTTTGTCTCCGGCACGGCGGCGCCGAGCAGAGAGATGCTTCTGTTTCTTTCACGGGCCCTAGAAGCCGGCCAGCCAGCCGGCGAAGACAGGCAGGCGCAGGGCAGCGTTCTTCGGACCCGAGAGAAGGCGCTGAAGACGAAAGGGGTGGGCGGAGGGAGAAGGGTGGGCGGCAGTGGACGCTGAAGCGGCCCAGCGGACGCGCTGCTTGCTCTTGCGTTGACGCGCTCTCGCGTATGGTCTGCTTCTCCGGGAAGGTTTTGGAGCGGGGCGGAGGGCATCCCGCGATCCGACGATGAGTTCGTCTCTTCGGTCGGTCTGTTTGGGGGGAGGGGGGGGGGGTGCTGGCGCGCGTGCTTGCGCCATCGAGTCTTCCGCTCCAAGAGAAGCGCTATCGAGCAGCCTCTGCTCTCTTCCTGCAGTAAACGTTCGCATCGAGCGGGTGGCAAGGAGGTGAACTGGTCTGACGCTCTCCGGCGTGGTCTCTAACGCGAGCGTGTAGTAGTGCTGTTTTTTTTTTCTCTCTGTTGCTTTTGTTTTGTTTTCCTTTAAGCGGTGTTTTCGTCCACTCCGCCGTCGTCGCTTCGGTTTTCCTGCAGTCGTCAGCATCTTGTCGGAGGAAAGTAGCAGCTTCCCGGAGACCTTTTTCGTATCTGCCGTCCCTCATACTGTATTTCACTTTATGGATAAGTTTGCGCATTGCCAAATGTTTTTTTTTTTTTTTTTTTTTTTTGAGGAGGGAGGGGTTAGCAGACGTTGTAGTATTCACATATAGTTTTCTGGCATCAGGCGCGCCGATGCAGCCATTTTTTCTACGCTCTTGGGGCCTAGTCAAGCGCTCTGGTCAGATTTTTCGTTTTCTCATCTACAGACCAGACGCCCTGTCAAGAGTTTGCCTAAGTAAAACTATGATTACATAATTTGTTAATTAAATTGCTAGTAGCATGGTGTTCTTATAAGGACAGGATGCTTTCATGACTTCTTCCAACCGCGCACGCACCAGGAAACCAGCCACACTCTGTGACAACTGATTTATTTTCTTTTGTCATGCCAAGGGCAGATCAGTGGGGCGCATTGAAGTCGTGTGCCCCAAAGTCTCTACTCGAGTCACAGCCTTGCATAGATAAGAAAAAAATTATGATAACAAAGTTCACGTAAAAAATATAAAACTAAGCCAACACATGCATAGACGGCTCAAGCTCTGAAAGTCAGAACACAATATTCATGCGCCATAGGCGCCTGTACCGAAATCAAGGAGCGGTGCTGAAAAGTGCCACAAGAGGACCCTGATGCGCTCTTCTGTGTTGCTAAAGTTGATACAACAAAAACCCTGCGGCCTGGCGCAAAATCCAAGCGCTGTTTTGTTATCGGCAGAGATGGGTGAGAGCTTCTGTCGTTCCTCAGGAACTCAAGAGTATCCCCAAGAGAAACGCAGTCCCCATTTAGGTAAGCAAGGCACGGAAGCGTCGAAAGGATTGAAACACGACGTGTGGGGCAGAAGGAGAAAGTTCCAAATATAGCAAGTTCGCTTGTTCTCGCCCAACAGGAAGAGGAGGACTCAAAAAAAGGTTACAAGTAACAACAGCCGCTGAACACATGAAGAAGAAGAAGAAGAAGAAGAAGAAGAAGAAGAAGAAGGAGGAGGAGGAGGAGGAGGCTTTCTGGGTACTACAGCATCGAAGACCATTGAGACGTGGCAGCACTCACATTCCCGGGGCTTCCGGCACGACCCCCAAGAGTCGCCATTTCGGGGAGGAAAGGGAAAAATAAGAGGCTTCGCTGCGTACGTAACGTCCGAAAAGGACAAACGAACGCATGAACATGCGAAACGTTAAACACTGCCTGCTTTCTGCGAACTGCGCTTTCGTTCCATTTTTTCTTTATCTTTGTACTTCTTGTTCCCAGATCCTGCCGTCGATGGCCAACTCTGCAGCTTAGCGACGTTTCGTCGCTAAGCGCCATTCGTTTCTCACAGCCGCTCAAGAGATGCTAGGAACAGATGAGGAGGACGAGGGTAGAGAGACTAAGCGATGTAGGTATAAGCGGGCAGGGGAAAATGGTTCGGCAAGCACATGCTCGGGGGCCCCCCGAAACTGCCGCTGTTACTTCTGCATCAACGACTTGTGTATGTCTTTCTTTCACTCGAGCAGCGGCGAGTTCGCGCACTGCCCGGTGGTTTGGGGCACAAGTCCACGTCGCCCTTCGGAGGGAAGGGGGGGAGATTAGTACGTCGTCGACGGCGGCCGATGCCATTTAGCGGGTCAATAGTACGCAGCGCGTAGTCGGCGCGCGTTAGCGGCACGCGGGCGTGGGCTCGCAGGAAGCCGCGGTCCCCGCGTTTCGGCGAATGCTGCCTCCTTGCTTGTGCGGTGACGTAATTCGACCGAACCAATGCAATCACAGAGGAGGACGCGACGGCCGCTGTGTTGGCCCGAGCGGGAGCGCGTTTTGGAAAGCGCGTCCACACTAAAACAAAAAGGATGCAGATATAGAAGTGGAAGGTCGGGAAGTGGGGGCCGGGGCAGGTCGATAGGCGCGTCGAAGAATTTGGCGGAAGGAAATGCAAAGGACGGCACTCGGCGATGCATGGAGGGAGGAGGTAAACGAAAGGAGAGAGATGAGAGAGGGAGAGAGTGCGGCCGAATCGCTTAAAGAACCCAACGCCGAGGAAGACATCGGCGAGCAGTGCGCGCGGCAGGAATTCGGTCGTCGTCGTTCTGAGGTCTGCCGCCGAGAGTAATTGCGTTGTCCCCCTACGGGACCCCCCCCCCCCCTTTCCACCAAACGGCTCTCTCCATCCGCACGAAGTTCTCGCGAGCTGATGAGATGGAGACCGCTTGGCGGCGTGAGCGAGAAGCTTTCCTTTCGCAATGTTTTCCCCACTACGATCGACACATTTCCCGCCACACACCGCGAGCTTTGAACGTTCGATGACTCTGCCGAGACAGCGGGCGACGAGACGACGAATGGTGGCAAAGGGTTGGAGGGGGTCACCCGTTGCTTGTTGTTGCGAGAATGGAGAGGCAGCGGTGGCAAAATCCCGAATTGGGGACGGCCCGGAAGAGCTCTGGACGTCGCAACTCCTGTCGCGTCGCTTTCGACTTTCAGGAAATGGGTGTCTCTCCGAAGGGGCCTGGTGCGCGGCGATGACGCAACCAGCGCGTACAGATAACTATACCGTCGACACTCTGCACACGCTTCTCGTTACCGCTGGCTATCGTTAGGCTTCCTAATTGATGGATTATTGAATCGTGGTGCAGCTTTATTATTAATACATTCCGAATGCAAACGCGCGCTCGCACGTGTGTGCATGATATGTGTGCGTGCGTGCGCGTGCTTTAGAGGCGCCAACCTTTTTCATTTAGAGAATACATGTAGAGAATACAGTGACATTATCGCTATCGAGTGTCCGTGACTGGCGATATTTTTATAAGGAGCAGTTTGCATAGTTGTGCGCGTAATTAACCAAGTTACGGTTATTAGCTTTCTGATTGGCTAAAGCAAATGAGCAGTACGGGGCCCGTCCTCGATACTGTGTTATAGCTGAGCGATGAAATTTTTAAAAGAAAGAGCTTCTTGCGAGAGCTACGCGACCAAATATCTGAAGCCCGTGTCAGGCCACACGGCCTTGAGCTTCTGCTTCCACTCTGTTGTAAACAGGGGAAATAGATCTAAATCCAATCCGAATCTAACGTTCACTGAAAGCGTAATTGACTCGGAAAAACAGCGCGCAAGACGTCGACCCGAGCGCCTCCTGCATGCCTGTCGCCATGTTGCCACCGATACTGTCGCGATTAATGAACAACAAACGCCGACAATAACATGGGCCCCCTATTCACTGTCTCGCGGCCGGCCCGTTCTCGGTCTTTCTTTTTTTTTATTCGTTCTTCACTACTTCAGCAGTACGCAATTCAGAGATTTGACAGCCGTAAGGCGCGGATACAGTTCAGGCGTTCCCAGCGTGCCAGGCAGCGGCCGGCGAAATCGAACACGTTGCGCATCAGCTGCATGCCGCAGGACATTCGGCCAAGCGTGCGGCGAGCGAGTGATTTATCGTTTGACGGAGCCGCAAACACGGCGAAATCTCTTCAGTGCAGCCGAACTACACAGGCCACCATGATGCCGGCCAGCCAAGATCGCGCGCGATGCACTCTGATCTAGCGGCTCCGGCGTGAGGTAGGGTCATATGCCTATAGGTATAGGTCCTATATGCGTCGCTGGCCATGCTCAACACTGTAAAAGAATTTACACCCTTAAAAGAGAAAAAATGGGTGTAAATGTGTCTATAACTCACACCTATAGGGTGTGATTTATACAACGGACACCCTCGGGGTGTGAGTTATAGACACATATACACCCTTTCTCTCTTTTAAGGGTGTAGATTATTCAGCCAGGTGGGCTCTCTGTATTCGCGCCTGTAGCCGCGCACGCGGACCGACGTAAACTTGTCACGGCGCACAAGGGATGGACAACGCAATGACGGTGCAGATTATAGCGCGCCACCGGCATCAAGACATCGCGCTGCCAATGAGAGAGAAGACAACGAAGGCGATCGGCAAGCCCTCGCAAAAAAATCATGCATGGCTTTCACGAGCTGTATTCCGCTTAGTATTATACTGAGGGAAGAACTTGAAGGAGCATAACTGTACAAGAAACGGAGGTATGCGTAGCGCAAACTATACCAACTGGTTTAATACAATACAATCATGAATGTCCACCAATTAGCCCCGTTCACTGCTTTACTAATCATGCGCTACACTGAACTGCATTGAAACACATCTGTCGAGCGCTACAAAGCATTAAACAAGAACGTAGAACGTTACTATAGGACCCCGCAGAAATGCAGGAGAATTTTTATAATAACTTTTTTAAGGCGCTATTTTTTTTTTTTTTTTTCGAGTCAGTAAGGCTCTCAGCGAGCCTTTGACTGTGAAATATTTGGCCGCGTGGGTCTCGGAAGAGGTTGCGTAATGAAAATGTTCATCGCTCGGCTAGATTATGTCGTGGAGTGGTTGCAGGCAGCTTCTTTACTTTAACCACTAAAGACAAATAATTGGAATAGATCATTAACGTAAAGCCGGTAACAATGCTGATAAGTGCGCCGATTACTCCTTATCTTGAGCCTGCCAATCCAGGCACTTGTACGAATCGTAGCAATTACGTCACCGTGCTTCACATTCCTTTAATGGTGCATATTCGATTCTGATAAAAACGGTTTATTGCAAAAGGAACCCAAATGAAAAAAAAAAATGAGAACGTTACTCGACGACTTGAGGGGACCTTCGTGACCCCTTTTGGCAAGGCCGCGAACGGAGCAACAACAGAACAAAAAAAAATTTTTTTGTATGAAAATAAATAAATGAACGAGGCGAAAAATGCGCTCAGTAATCATTGGAGTTTGTGCCACTTACACGTACTGAACCAAAACAAGGTGCATTAGGAAGAACACTGCACGACGAAGTCTGTTCATAATAGACTTGTATTCACCGTAATGGGCGGATATTTATTCGATGAGTAATCTCATCGGGCGCGGTGGATTTCGTTGTTTACGACGCCTGTCTATTTCTTAAGTGAACCTTGGTAACTCAAGGAGGGGGAGGAGGAAAAAACTTTATTTAAGGCCAACACTAAGGTCCAGTAAAGCAGAGCGCTTGCTCCGCTAATGCCCGTTGTTGATCCGCCGAGTTCGAGTGAAGCCAAGGGCTCCAGGAAGGAGGGGAAGGGTAAGGAAAACAAGGAACGGTAATGGCAGTGTTACATGTGTACAGAAAGTGTTCTGTATCTGCCCTTATCTCATGACAGTTGGGGCAGTGAGCTGTGCTACGCCAACCGAAGTTGTAGAGCAGTAGTGGCGTGAGAAGAGTGTTCGTTTGAACTTTGCGAAGCACAAAGGAAGCCGGGACGTCCAGACAAGCAATTTATGACTCCGCGACGGGAGGCGCTTTAGGCGAATAGGGGAGGTGATTTTCAGTTGCAACAATAAAACGACACAGCGAACTCTCTTTCGAGCTCTGAACGTTCCAAGGCCTTAAATGTTACACATGGCACTTGATCCTATACCAAATCAAATCATGCGCACACCGCCGCACGACCCTGCAACCTATAACGGAACGGATGGTCTGAACATACCCTGTCCCGAGCTGACGACGTCAAATAAGAGTTGAATTTCAATACAACGCCATGAGATGGAGATCTCTTGAAGGCAACATGAGACGGCAACTTTAATTTTAGCGAGCAATCTTTTTTAATTTATTAGTAAATAAATGAAACGTGTAGACAGTTCCTTTTCTCCTATGGACTCTGTCCCCTGATTCTGCCGCTTCACAGCAGGCCTTCTTACTTCACAGCTACATTCAGGTATCAGCAGAGCCACTTAGACAGTTACAGTGCGGTAATAAGCGAATTTCCTTTCCTTCATTTTATGCAAGAAGTAAACAACAACAACAAATCTACTACTACTACTACTACTACTACTACTACTACTACTACTACTACTACTACTACTACTACTATTACTACTACTACTACAATGTTTAAGAGCATTAATGCATTATAGAAACATGCTGAATTTTGGCACACAGGTCATACTTAAAGTTCAGCATGGCAAAAGCGCCTATATCAGAAAGGGAGGCCCATATTTCCGATTTAACACCGGTAATTTACCTCGTTCTCGCCCTTAATAATAATAATAATAATAATAATAATAATAATAATAATAATGATGATGATGATGATGATGATGATGATGATGATGATGATGTCTGCGGACATCACCCATTCCTGCTGCTCTAAATTCATTTAGCCAGCAAGAACTCGCAGCGAACACTGCCCCGTCTCTTGAAAAACGAATATATAATTTCACGATACACATAACGTTGCGCTTGTCCGTTACAATGATTGCTTTCTGCGGCCCCCGAAATACCAACACGGATGTCGTCACTCTGAGAGTGCGCAGCACTCAGGACTCCGTTTTCAGAAATAGGGGGGACTCAATATGTTTCAGGGAATTATCGTATTGGTGCACAAAAAAAAAAAACGAAACGTACATAGAAAAGAGTTTCCGGTATGGAGCGCCCAAAGCGGCTTGGAAACGCTGTTTCTCTGCCTCGCTTTGTATTGCCAAGCGACACGACATCGCGATATATTAGCGCAGTGCTTAGCGCGTCCAAGTCCGAGCTACAACATTGCCGCATGACTACGTGTTTGAATACATGTCAAGGGCAACTTCTCTTTCTTTAGCTTTGAATTTTAACTGCTGTCTATGCCAGTAGTGGAAACATACCTGCGTGGAACAGCCATGACGTTGTTTTGCAGACGGCGCCCAAGTAGCGTGGACTCCGGCTTCACCATGGGACAGGACACGTCCAGCAGTTCGTTGCGCATATGTCAGGGCTGTTGCATCCACGCGCATGAACTTCTGCGCGCACTAATACCGATCCGTGAATGTCTGACGCAACTGTACGCTCTCAGCGCATGGGGTCTTCTAATAGCGACACACGAGCACCATCGACCGGCAATGGAGGCCGGCCCTGCGACGTCTGTCGATAAACTGCCGTCTGGACGCCGCGCCAGACGAGTACCCGCTGTAGAATCCAGACGAGAATCCAGACGGCTGTCTTCGGGCCGCATCGTCACGACCTGAAAAACATGAGTAGCCGTTTGAACGTGTGACGCAGGGGCCCGGGCCGCTAGCGATAACGGAGCACTCGATCGCCAGCGACTTGCGCCTTTACCCGCCTCATCGCTGCTTGCCTGCCGGCTATCCCGGATCAGTCAAGCACGCGAGAAAATTCTTTTTCTTTCTTTTTCCAGACTGTACTGAAATAACGCTTCAAATTCCGGGCATACATGTAGCGGGTGCTGATAGGCAAGGGTTATCAAGGCCACTCCCGATTGCCTACGTGGTTAATTCACTGTCGCGCCGCTATTGTGTGAATAAATGAAATTTCGCTTGGATGTGTCGTTGCCAATCGCCTGCTATAGATTGATATAGATCTAGAACTCGTTCGTACATCTAGCTTTCGTTTCGGGGCTGGGAAAGTAGCGCTTTATCGTTATTTTCGGTATCCGCAGGTGACACGACAAGTAGCACACTCACACGCTTTCTTTCACTCACTATGTCGGCATTCTGAGACATCGGGCATATGGGAAATTTCCTAACAGCTATGAAAAGTACCGACCTAAGGAGAGCACATAGTTCGAGAACTGGATCTTAGCCAAGGGCTGACATGAAAGATACACTTCCACACACTATGGAGCTTCACGTATGAAGCTTCCCTAGTGATGCACACTTAGCTCAAAAGCACAGAAGCTTGGTTGAGTTTGTATGTTAAGTTTCAAGTCAACGCTGGTCGTCTCCTTTCTTTACCACTTGTCTTCCTTTTTTCGCTGCGCATCCATACCATACGCATAGTTCTCTTCATCTTACTCACTCGGTCAAATAGGCTCACGGCGAACATTTAAAAATATTATTATGTCTCCCTGTCTAGGTGGTGGTGGTGATAAACTTTATTGAAAGGGGGAAGGGTAAAGAGGGACGTGGCTGAGGGTTAGGGCTCAAGTAAGGCCCTGGGCCTGCTTGGCCTTTTCCGCCCAGTCCACCAGTTCAAGTTGTCGGTCGACGTCCCCGGAACTGAGCCAGGCTGTCCAGTCAGTCTCGCTGCTGACGGGGGGATGAGAGAACGGGAGCGAGGTGCATTCCCACATTATGTGTGTGAGTGTTCCTGTTTCTGAACAGAGCCTACATTTGTCGCTTTCCCTGCCCCCTGTGATTTTGTTAATGTATTTTGGCTGTGGGTATGTATTTGTCTGAAGGCGCCGAAACGCGACCGCTTGCGTTTTGTCGAGTTGCTTGGCCGGTGGTGGGAGCGCGCGACGCCTCAAGCGATACCGTCTATGAACCAGCATCTATAATATCGTAATTCTTCCGCTTTCGAAATGCGTGCTCAGTGTTAACAGAGTGTAAAGATTATCGTGCCTAATTTTGACAGCGCGAAGGGAACAGTTCCAAGGAGGAGTAATTGACAGGGCATGGCCCGAACAGCGAATGTCCTGTTGGTTCCGCCCTTCTTTGTCATCGATTGTCCTGTCGCACTGCATAACTCAGCGATGTAACCACACAAACTAGTCCACCTGCCCATTCGTCTGCGATGCATTTAACCGTACACCGTCAAGCACATTCCCGCCCGGTAATATGTTACCGGGTGGGAATCTCCAGTGAAGTATAATAAACAAATTCAAAATCTAAGCAAATATACCCAGAAAGAAGGGAAACAAAATAAATTATGGTAAAACTTGTTACCGGCACAGAACCCTGCACATATATACGGTACTTCATAAGTCAGGAATAAGTTTCATTGCAGGAATAAAACTACAAATAATGTAGCAAGATCTCGAAAAACTTTCTTCAGAAATGGAGTAGTATTTACTCCACTTGTAACACCTCTAAAACCCTTTCCAGAAATGAAGTCGCATTTGTGCCGTATGAAATCCCTAAAAAGCTTCTAGTATGGAAGCAATACTCACTCCAATTTGAACACTTAGAAACTCCTTCAAGAAATGAAGTAATATTTACTCCAATTAGGGTATCTGAGAACACCTTCCGCAAATGAAGTAATATTCACTTCAATTAGAACACCTAAAAAACTCCTGCAAGAAATGAAGTAATATTTACTCGTATTTGAACACCATAAGAACGCTTGTGAAAGGTGGAGAGAACTAAACTCCATGTAAGTAGAGTGTATTGAACTCTCATTCGCGAATGCGCTAGGCGACGAGGCATTTACTCTCATCTGGCATTATTTCTGTTTAGTGCGTACGGCAATGGCTAAAGTTGTCAATTAAGACAACTGAACTCCGTACGCATCTGCGACTAATTGCTTTGACCACTTACGACGCTCCATAGTGAGCAAATTTTGAGCGCTGCACACTCTAAAAAAATGAAGGTGGTAGTAGTTACCTATTACCTAGTGTTATACAATTTGCTACATTGGTATAGCTGCAGTTGGTAAGGGCGGAGTTATTAACATTTCTGACTAAACAAGGTAGTCATCTGTTGCTAATCGGCCTCAGCTACAGATTCCAAACGCAGTTAGCACTACCGGATTCAAAGCTTCTCTTCTATGACACAATCGCACATACAGGACACACTCTGGAATACGCCATCGCCGGTCCGATATATCCAGCAGAGGTGAGAACCTTTCCATCATAGGGTGCTGACCGCGTTTGGAATTCGTAGCTGAGCATTAGCAGCGACCACCTTGTTTAGTAGTAATGTTACTACTATATCGTTACGAACTGCAGTTATACTGAGCTAGCAAATTGTGTGACACTAGGTATCAACTACTATTACCTTCTTTTTAATTTTTTAAGCGTTCGAGTTATCTTAACGAACATCTACATATAAGTACACGATAGTTATTTTTTTTTTTTTTGCATTCCGCCGTCATCGATATACGGCCAGAGCGTATGAGCAGATCCGACACTGCAATAGCGCAGTATTGTAGAAAATAAATAATAAATTGCGCTATTTGAGTCCTGATTCCAAGTCCTACTGTGCAGGGACCAGCCGATAAATTTAAA
Organism: Dermacentor variabilis; assembly: GCF_050947875.1. Taxonomy (NCBI): domain Eukaryota; kingdom Metazoa; phylum Arthropoda; class Arachnida; order Ixodida; family Ixodidae; genus Dermacentor; species Dermacentor variabilis. The sequence continues at coordinate 30,277,213 of NC_134577.1, forward strand.
TCAAAAGACACGAATGCAAAGGGCGTATCAAACTAAACTAAGGGAATTTAAGAAGACGTATACGAGCAGAAGTCGGTCCCGGCGCCTTGCCCAACCTCAACCTAAAGGTCCTGACAATCGCGTACATCGACTTCGCCGAGCGAGATCTCGTCGTAAAGCTCTGGTAGATCAAGCGCGTCGGCGGCCTGGCCGAGCCAGAACGCATCTCATAGCCAGTGGCCGGCTACGTTAGCCGCTCTCGGCGAGACACGGACGCGCTAAATCACTCAAATTGCTCTGATACCTCCAGTGGCTCTCGTTGTGAGGCCGCATAATAAATCTGTTTCCCAGTGCGTGCGTCAAGCAAAGCTCTACCACGCTATCCGTTATAAAGAGATTGCCCCGATTTCGCGTTTCTTTCTTTATCTTCCCCGTGACCCTCGTTATCTCACACCGTGGCGAACGACGATCCAGACTAAAAGGGGCAATGTTAATCACCAGGTGGAGGCAGGAAAAGAAAGAAAAACGCGTATAAGAGATAAGCGAGAATTAAGCACCGCGCAGCAACCGCGGCACAAACATCAGTCTGCGGTCGCTTTTCGGAGATAATGACCGGCGCCGGTGTGCCGGGTATGCCACCGCGCACGGGCCAAGCCTCACGTGCGAAGCAGCAGCATCAGCAAATCGCGAAAGCATCAAACAGTAAAGTAGTATGCGCAGCGACCCACAACACGCGGGCTGGGTGGGTTGGGGGGGGGGGGGGGGGGGGAGGTTGAACCCGCTAAAGTCTGTGGCGTGCGGTGGACCGCCGCGCCGCCCGTGCGATACGGGCGTTATGTATGGCCGGGCGCTACGCGCGTCAAAAGAGCCGCTCGGGGCGCGTGCAGCACAGCACCGCATTCGTGCATACACGCTGTAGCTGCCCGGAACACTAGACGCCCCCCTTCCCCCCCCCCCACTACATTGCTCGCGGGCGACCGACCTGTCGGCGTTTTTACAAGTGTCACGCATGCGAGATGCGTGCCGGCGACGTCTCGCCGCGGCGCTCCTGCTATACCTCCGAATCTGCGACGCGCGCGCTGGCTCGGCGAGGAAGTGACCCTGTCGGACTGTGGAGCGGAGCTGCTGCGATTTGCACGCGACGCGATTGATTGAGACGTGACCGTACGTTCCCGGAGCTCAGGATGGAGGTCCTAAAAGGCAGACGTCGCTGTTCACTGATTTGATTTTCTTTCGCAGTTTCTGTGCTTATTATAATTACACGCGTCTCTTCTTTTCCTTCACCACCACCACCACCACCACCATCATCACCATCACAATAATAATCATCATAATCTCGCGGCTCAAAACGTGATCTGTGGCGTACATTCTACGCGCACGTAAGAATGACCCTGGACGATTCGAAGCGGCTGCTACATCGTATTTTTACCCCCGTGTTCTTGACCGTTCCTCCACTCAGGACTCTACCTCAACTCGAAATAGTGCATGTAATTAAGCGCCCGCTGCCGAGATAAGTGGTTGCTCCGCTTCACTAATGATCAACGGCAGTTCTTGTAAAATGTATACAGTCTTGTTCAGCTGAGGGGCGTGTTCAAGTTGGTAGAGCCTCCGGGAGGAAGAGCTTTGAGTCCAGAATCGTTTTAGAATACGGGGGTCAGTCGTGCATTGTGCACGTCTGGTTCACGTCTTGGTTCAAAACAGCCTCACAATTCGTCTAAGTTAGAGGAAACAGTTCTTAAGCTCCATATAAAACACTATTATGGCAGGCGGAAATCCTAAAGAGGTCAGCTACGGAAGCTAACCTCTTTACCTGACCTTGGAGGTGTGTGCCCGTCTCGTCCGAAGGGTGATGTGAAAGAGCGCGCAGCACCGCTCCACTGTGGTCCAGCTCGGTTTCGTCTCGGCGGAGTCGGCGCGCACGACGCGTGCTGACGCTGCATAGACGCGCACGCAAATCACGCACGCGTGCGGCGGCGTCGATGGCGGTGAAGACGGCGGGTGTATAGGTGTGGTGGTGGGGGGGGGGGGGGCGGCAACGCGATGGTGCTGCGAGTTGATCAATTATACGCGTGCGTGCGGTACTAGCGCCTTGCCCCTTTCGGTCAATCGCCGCCACACGGCGCACGTTCGAGCACCCGTCCCGCCGTGGAGGCGAGCCGTTTCCTTCCTGTGATAAAGAGGCATAAATCACGCCTTGAGCAGCGCGGAGAGCAGCACCGGCTTGGGCATCCGTATGCGTGCATGCGTGCGTGTGTGCGTGTGTGTGTGTGTGTGCGTGTGCGTGTGTGTGTGTGTGTGTGTGTGTGTGTGTGTGTGTGTGTGTGTGTGTGTGTGTGTGTGTGTGTGTGTGTGTGTGTGTGTGTTTCTGCGCGTACGTGTCTTTGTATGTGTGTATGTTTGCGTGTGCGTGAGCGGGCGTGACGGTGTGTCCGAGCGCGAACGTGCATTGATCGAAACTCGTCCCAGACACGTTTGTTTTCTGCTAAATGGACGCGACCTTCATTTCCGAAATTGGAACATGAAACCGGTGCATTGGAGCTGACGTGACAGAATTGTGCCACCTGTCACAGCAGCCCTGTTTACAGACACCAAGATCAATTGGCGAATATCCCACGCTCGTAAGCGGAGCGTTGCAATTAAAAGTGTACGGCAGGAAACGCGTGCGGTACGTACAAGGACTGTTCAATTCACGGGATCGCGATAATAGTATCCCAGCAGTGTAGCGACGCACAGCACTGCCGAAGGCACCTTTATCTGCGATCTGTAGTGGTGATCCTGGGAGTTCCGTTGCTTTCCTCGTACTCGACATACACGGCCTCCGAGATCGCCCACTTTGCCACGACACTCGCTCGCGACGATCGCCCACGACCAGGACGGCGTCACGACCACTGCATGATCGACGATGGCGCTGTGACGGCGACGGAGAAGGAATGACCTCGATATAACGAATTTGACGCTTATTTATTTATTTATTTATTTATCTGTGTCACTTCGACACCTTATCGGGACCAGGAGTAATGGATGCTCTTATGTTTTGCTGTGCACCTTGTTTTGCTGATCTTAGGCAGGACGCGAAGTTGCCCGCTATCTGGGCGTATGAGCACATTGTCTCTATGAGCTTTACAAGTTAAGCAAAAAAATTCCGCTGAGCTGAGTATTTGATTGCTGATACGCACAGAGTGACGGACGCTTGCATGTTTGCTCACTCCATTTTATACCGCGGTGGGTGCGGGGAAAAAAGAAATGTAGCAGTGGACAGGAAACATACGGCCGTCATTTACAGAAGTTTGTTTACCTTGTTCTCAACAACCTCTCGAGAATATCAGTGGAAGCTTTCTTTAAGCGAACGTGACCTGAATAATTATTGTTCATTGCACCGGCCATTGCCGTTCAGCTAGTTCGAAGTCATGAAATAGCGACTCGTCTTTTTGTTAGTGTCTTACTGCTACAACGCATGCTATGAGGCTGGAAATATTGCACAAAGCGTGTATATTTTTTTTTTACAATTTGTTGAATGGCCAGGGAGCCTGTCATTGTTAATACTTTGACTCGAAGTAAACTCTAATTAACTACAGACAGGCGGGTACGGCGATTTAAACTGATTGTACTTCGTTGAACCACTGTTCATAAGTTGAAGCTGGACACAACGAACAGGGATACAAGGAAGTGAATCTAAACTATTTCTAGCCGACCTCTGCGTGTAATGCATTTGTTGATTTTTTTACTGAAGTACATAGCCTTTATTAGGGCATCATTACGCTTATATAAGCATATATACGCTCATAAAGAATATAGTTAAATAACGAACATATCTTCGTGTCCGATGAGAGTTCGTTATAACGAGGCTCGACTTCGTGTAGATTATACAAATGCCAAATTATACAGCGGATGTAGGCATCATAACAAATGCTGCACATCGGCCTCTATCAAGAATGTATACTGGACAAACACGTGCGGAGGTTCATCTTACACCAAGTGCGTGTCGCCTGGAGTACGCAAACTGCGCTACCGACGCGCTTTTCCGCTAATGCAGCCCGCCAGACAACAAGTGTTTCGAATGCATGTGTGCGGCGAAGCTCTGCCTGACGCACTATCGTCCAGCGGCTTGCATCCAATGACGGGCAGGACGGCAAAATAAACCGTCACGGGAGAAGTGCGCCGCGTCCACAGCCGCGCATGCGCTCGTATACCTGCCACGAACGCACGCACGCACACAGGAGTCTGCACGGGACGCACGGAAGCAGTCAGGCGCGGGTGGGAGCAGAGTTAAGCTCGCACTCACGCTGGGGCCCAGACCGTGTCCTCCTATTGCGCGTTAAAGCGCTTGGCCAGAACAATCGCTCGCGGGCGTCCCTCGCTTTCGAGCCAACTTGCGCGGCGGGCTTTATTTGTTCTGGCGTGCGCTGGGGGGACGAGGGCGGCGGAAGGAGTCGGGCGGGCTTCGTTTCCGTGGCTGATGAACTCGCAGCGTGCGCCACGAAAGTTGTTGTTCCGTATAAGAGGGAGAGAGAGAGAGCCGACGGCGGAGACGGCCTGAAAGGTGCAGTGGTCGCGGTACTGTACACACACAAGGGGCACAATGCGTCATTGGAGTGCGCCACCGCGCGAATCCTACGGTTCCAACGCGCTGCGCGGAAAGCGTAATGAATCCCATTGTTGTCACTCTCGGCGTCAGCGTTAACGCATCGCCGGGCAGGTACCGCGACGTCGTCGTTCGCGGCGTTGTCGTCGTCTCGGTCCCGCGAGTTCGCTCTCACTTGCGGGCGTAACCGCATCGGCGAGGAATCGGCGAGGCGGCGTATTACCGAAGGTGCTGGTTGAGCCCTTAACGGAGAGAAAGTGCTGCTATTTTGACCGGTCGCCGAAACGACGTCATCCGTGGCAACGAAGACACAATGGGATGTATTTGGGAGGAGAAATAATTCTGTGCGTTAGACAGGGTGTGGGGGCGGGGCGGAAAGGGGTGTTATTGAAGTAGAGGTGTGGCTTTGGGTACTGCGAATCTCCCCTCGTATCCAATATCAAACGTGAGGCGGTAATTTAATAACGTCTGGAGACTGTGTCGTTTACAGTACTGCTTTTGCGTATCACGTCGGTGGTGTACGTCGGGAAAGGCAATCGTTTGATTTTAGAAAAATTAAACGTCTGGCGTTTAAGATTCCGCGCATACCACGCCGATAGAGAATACGTTTTTCAAGCTCCAGGCCAAACGGTTGGGTTCCAAAATCACTGCTCAGGCACCGAAATCGAAACCCTTGGGCCTTCCTATAATACCGGCGCTCTATACTGCAACACGTTGTGACCAAACGGTGAATGTTAATTTTGACAACGCTATGCTAAAGTCACATCGTAAGCTAGCTATGAGACTTGCATAGAGAATCCTGAGAATTTTATAGATGAGACGAAACTCTTGGTGGCGTAATTCGAGCACACCCATGTACCAAGCGGAATGGTCTCAAACTCTCCGTATATGGATAACAGCTGCCTGTAACGGTATTCAAAGTAAACTCAATGTTATTACACGAGCTAAGTGAGCAGAGGATTCAAATAGACAGCTATGTCAGCTTACTGATTTATCTTTTTGTCAATACAAGCTCTACGGGTTGTCTATACAGACAGAACGTAACGAACCTATCGTCCGTGTTCCAGCTGCGGTGCCTTGACATCGAAACAGCTGGTTTATAGAAAGTACGTAGACATTTTTCAACACATTGTAAGGTCATAAATGGACCAGTTGTCTGTCGTGGCGTCCTGATAGACTTAACAGCTCAGCGTTTATAGACTCCGCATACAAAGACTGCCTGAAAGCAGCTTTCGCCAAGGATTTAAGTGCGGGAATTCCTGACATGAATTCGCAAGCTTGCTGACCCCCCGTATTGACCCAGTACAGTCCCAGTACTAAACAGCTTTCCTTTCTGAGAGACCGCCGTCGTCAATTACTACATGAGACGGAAGTGTATAAGCGCCGCCATCTTGGGCTGTTTGCCGTTTTCGATGTGTAACAACCAGACACAGTATTGTACAGTCAATTCGTATGCATGAAAATGATTGCACGGAAGCGCTCGGCGTTTGATGACCACGTTAAGTTGACGTCACTGCGCCAAAAGGCGACAGATCGTTCGCGTAACAGACCAAGTGGGAAGGAGCCCGTAAATCTATAACGAAGTCGTCTATACGCGCACGAGGACTACACGAGCGACGTAGTGCACCACGGGCGAGCGCGACATGTGCAGGTATAGCTTACTCGTTGCAACGCCTAGAATTCCCTACAAAAGTTAGTGCAGTGAACAAACACGTGGCTCTGCGATCAATGATGAACGGCGGGTAGTTCTTGAATTTGTCTAGTCTTCGTGCTTGTGGGCTTCAGACGTTCTTGCCGTCTTATTTATTGCACTTTACTTCTTTTTCTAAGTTTCCAAGCAATCGTAGTGTTCTAAACAAAGCGAGTCAATCAGTAACCGCGCACATGCATAATCATTGCGCGCAGGTTGTGACCAAAATATGATGTCTATAACATGTTTACGGCTCCGCAATTGGTTCCGGCTCATGCAGTTAGCAATAGCATATCCTTCGAGATCCGTTCTTGCTACTCAGAGGAAACCATCGCTGGTGGTGGGGGGAGGGGTGAGGATTTATACGACGCCTACAGGTGGCGTCCGAATCCACGCCTCAGTGGTTGCACCTCTGGATTAAATACGCGTGTCTCGAAGCCTATGCTTTTGCTGGATGCATGTGGTGAGAGCGATTGCGGGAGCCGGAAGCACGTCATAAACGTCGGGTATCGAACACCACCTATGGTTGCCTTCATAAAGCAATACATTGTTGAAAATGATTAATTTGCCAAGCAACAAGGTCGTGTGAAGGCAAAACGGCGAAGTTTAGATAAATGCTTGCACTAGCCACCAGTCTCATGCTGGATGAACTGTCACGCTTATAGCTTCCGTGTGCACTAGCGCCAGGTCCAGTAATTTTCGTAGGCAACTCTATCCTCTAACGCGTCAAGGACAAAGGCGGCGTGCACGTACGTAGTCCCAACAGGTTAACAACGGGCACATAGCTCATACTGCGCCAAGAAAACAATGAACAGCCGTTCCCGGCAGCTCGAGGTCTTTGGGCCAATGGTCACGCGCGTCGGTCGTCCCATGCTCTCGTCCTCTAAATAGAATGAGATAATTGCCGTCCGGGCGTGCCTCGGGCTTCCTCGGGAATTTCAATTACTGCCCCCGGTACAGCCTCCATCGTCGGTGCGTGGTGGTCGCGTGGTTACGTACTACCGCGGAGGCAGTTCGTAGTGTACGCGCTTTACGAACGGGCCACCACGTTTAGGACTCGGCGCAACGAGGTGGCCCCGGGGCCCAGGAAAAAAAAAGCAGTCTTCGCTCACTCATGCGAATCTGGGAAATCTCTCACGGCGTTCGTGCGCGCCCTCTGGCGGCGGCGGCGGAAGCAAACGCGTTAATCGCGTGAGTACGGCCAATCATCAGCGCTGCCGTTTCGTGCATCTTCGCGGTGCCTCGTGAGGCCGCACGGCTGGTACGCAAGGGGGCACTTGATTCCTTTGGCCCGGGGCGCCGGTATCTTCCGCCATAGGGATACCCGACACGGAACTGTTATGGAACGTGAGACAGTGACACTGTATATGGAGAAGGGCGTTCGGGACCGGAAGGAACGGGGGGCGAGTTCCATTCTTCGGGCGCCGTTTCCTTTTCGCCCGAGTTTTCGAGGACGAGGCAGCTGGTTACAGGGAGCAAGGCCCCTCTTGGTGCGAACCGCTGTGACTGATCGCGAAATTACTTGATTACAGCGGCTTGGGCCGAGGATGGATCGGTTTTCCCAAGGGGCAAGCAAAGGGGGCTTGCGGTTCGCCACGTCATTGCGGCAGCGTGATGGTTCGTGGTACGGCGAGGTCGTTACCGACGGTTCCCCGGGCTGGGCGCATAACGCTGCGGTGTTGAACTAAGAGTCGTCGAGAGTATACGCCACCATATTGGTGTCGTCCTCCCCGACCGGTGACGGATTCTTTGGTGGGGTGTGTCGCCTTCCTTTAATTTCGCGCTTGACTCTCCTTTTAATCAGGCGTTTCTTTGGCTGACACAAGGCGCAAACGTCTGAAGTTCAGCGGGTAATCAGGCAAGAGATTCGTCACGATTAAGCCTCGTCAAGGCGGCTTACCTCTTGAGATTGTAATTATGCTGCATCGTGCGAAGTGGATTGGCTCATGAGGGCGCTTTATTGTGGCGCACCGCCTCTATATATATAAAAAAAAATCGCATGTAAAGTACGACTCACACCGTCCAATAAAATTAAGGCTTCCAAACTCTCAGCGACCTCTGTCTGAGACCTCTTAAAGAATTGACTGTCACTGCACAGATTATGTGTAATGGTTCGTGGTAGTGTGGTGAAATGGTCCGAAGGCGGCTCTATTCCGTAATAATTACGGTAAAGTAAACAATAATTATGATAGAGTTAAGCTATGTTGAAAGACAGCACTTGAAAGAAATGAAATATGCTACGCGTTTTCTTCAGTAATATCGAAGCTTCTCCTTTTTCTTCTTTTTCCCCAAAGAACTCAAATCGAGTACCAAAGGAAAAACATTTCAATTGTAAATTGTTTGAGCGTTTGTTTTTTGTAATCCTTTTATCAGAAGGCTCTTGTGAAATAGAATAACACAATGTCGTTTATTCAACATGGGGGCAGTGTAAAAAGTGGAAAAAAAAGGAGGATGGAAATATAGTTGTGCCGTCAAAATAGCAACAGTGCTCGCAAAGAAACAGTCTACAATGCCACAATCACATTCATACCGGAGACTTTCAGGCTGTAGATCTCCTTTGACCGAACCTAACCTGACGTGTGTCGGGTGAGAATGGGGCTTCCGGCGTCTCACCAGTTTTGAATAGTTTTTGTCGAGACGGCTTCCCGAGACGCCATAAGCTCTCTGCGATTTTACGTGCACATACTGTTGAAAAGGTGCTGCACTTTTCATGACGTATTGAGGACATTTTCGCTATAACAGCGACGCAAAGAAAACTACAAATTCAGAACCAAATAAAAGTTAAAGGGGTCCGCGACGCGCTGTGATCTCTCTGCCCCGACACGGCAATTCTATTTCGGGGTTGGGTGGTCATCTCGGTCGTTGAAAAACTTGGGGTCAGCAGCTCCGACGTGCCGCATCTGGTGGCGGTGCAAGCTTCAACAAAACTTCCTACCTACGCTATAAGAGCTCTTTTTTTTTTTTTCGCTGGTGTTGCGTATTTATGTATTTGTTCAATTCCCCCCCCCCCCCCACACACACACACACTTGCTTTCTTTTCGTGAGTGCTGTTCTTATTCACTTATTTTCGTTTGTAGCAGCAGTCCCGCTCATCTCTATCGCTGTCCTTTCTCTTCGTCTATGACTCTCCGCTACCCTTCGATGTCCTGCAAATACATTAGCATTTATACTGATATTGGCGAGCGCTCTGACATCTTTCCGTATGTTACTTGATCGTGACAGCACACATGATATCGGCGGTTTTTAACTGGCGTCGACGCCATCAGGCAAGGAAAACGTCAACTGACATGAAAGCAATAAAAGATCAAATCAATTTATTTTCATTGATTCTTCCCAAAGACCACCAAAAAACGGAACTCCCAGGCCCCTTCTATTGTTTGAAACACTACTTTTGATAATTTAGACGTTGAATCTGACTAGAGAAAGTTTCAATGAGTGTTACTTTGGGTCTTTAAAGCGTATGAATGAATGAAATGATGCATCGATCAATCAATCAATTAGAAAGTTACTTTGATAGCCCTGAAAGATTACTTCACTTCCCTAAAGGGACTCAGTGTTATTCCTTCAGCTTCAATAGAATGCAGTCACGAAGCCTTTATTTCGATTTCTTCGGTTCCGTTTTTCGTCTCTTTTTCTTCTCTCTCTTTAACACGGAAGGTGACTTCTCAACAAATTTCACGGGAAAGTGAGATAAGGTGTGAAGAGGCAATGTTAGGACAGGTAATGCAGTTTACATATATGCGCTGCGATATTTTCTCCCTATCCCCTCATAGGCCTTAGACGTTTATGCAACTACTACTACTACTACTACTACTACTACTACTACTACTACTACTACTACTACTACTAACTACCGAACTAACTAACTGAATACCTAATTAAATAGCTACCAAACCACTATTACTATGTGCTATCTAGCATATATAATGAAGTAGTTGGTAGAGGCAACATAGAAATGAAATCGCACACCACTTATGAGCGTGAATAAAAAAAAAACTGAGCCTGTTTTACACTGTGAAGTTGGTGGCCGGTGAGCGTTGTGCAAGCTCCGGCAATAAAGGTTTTCTTTTTTCTTTCTTTCTTTTTTGTTGTTGCTGCGCTGTGTGTAGTTACATTAATGCAGTTATATACGCGTTCCTAATCATAAAATGTTTTGACAAAGATAACTCTAACTCTTGCTTTTCTCAATTTCTTCCTCTCCTCAGGATACTCAAGGCTTTAGCCTGGACATCAACTTCTATTACAGTGCCAAGCATAGATTGGGTAAGTCATTTCGGCTGAGCCGTTTACGAACCATTTGAACTAAATGTCAAATGTTGCGCTAATAGGAACGTCCTCTACGTATGACGTCCTTGCTTCTTTTCGATACCCTCGGTGAAAGGCACCCATGGCAGATGACTTTTCAAGTTCCTGTAACTGCATATCCCTGAGGACCCAAGCACACTATTCCGTAGAGTTTAATTAGGAATTACTAGATGAAAATTGGCAGTTCTGCTAGGGGGGGGGGGCAGAGGAGGGAGGGGAAATATATGATTGGTATTCTATGGCTATGTGTTGAATTCGTCCTTCTGGCTTGAAACCACTTCTTGACATTGCGAATTCACAACACTCAGAAATATATTGCGTCACAATTACAATTCTCAATCATTATGCGCACGCGCGTTCGTGCGCTTATGAAAATGAGATAGATAGATAGATAGATAGATAGATAGATAGATAGATAGATAGATAGATAGATAGATAGATAGATAGATAGATAGATAGAGAGAGAGAGAGAGAGAGAGAGAGAGAGAGAGAGAGAGAGAGAGAGCAAGGAGAGGGAAGGCAGGAAGATCAACGAGACCAGTGTCCGATTTATTACCCTACACTGGGGGTAAGGGAAAGGTGGAATAGAAAGAGGCATAGAGGGATACAGCAGAGAGTTCACGTGGTAGGATGCACAGGGACACTATAAGCGATCTCTTAAACCGGGGCATTTCAAGTAGTGTGCTGGTACACGAATCGATTTTGTGCCAGTGACGGGTATGGCCACGGCCCGAGTATCTCTGACTCGGAGAACGGTCTCGAGGCCAGTCGGTTCAAAGTTGTCCTGAGAAAGAAGCGTTGTACGTTGTAGCGAGGTCAGATACGCAACAGGTGCTCGATGGTTTCCTCGCACCTACAGGAGTCTCATGTCGGGCTCTCGGCCACTCCCAAGCGATAGGAGTATGCGTTCGTGAACACCACTTCCAACCACAAGCGGCGCGGTAAGGTTGTTTCACCGCAGGAAAGGCTAGATGACAGTTGTATTCGTAGCAAGGAGTCCAGTTTCTGCAATCCGCAGTTGAAGGCACTTTAATTCCAGAAAGCTTGACTTTTTGCGTGCAAGCAGACGAAGTTCCTCGGCAGTGTCCTTCCTGACCAAAGGTATTAAACGTGTCTGGGTGCCTTCGTGGGCAGACCCGTCAGGTTACTTGGAAATTTATGCAGATAAAGGCAGGTGAAGCGTAATAAATAAATCAACAAGAACGTCTGACGCTATAGCCCCAAACATCAGGCAAACTGGGGTATTTACCCACCATTTCTTTGGTAGCTCTACGATAGCAATGACATTTCTTTTTGACAATTTTTGGATGAAATTATGCAAGAAGGAACTGATAAGTCAGGACAGCGGTGCACCACTTCAATAGATCTCCAGTTTTCCACCCTACACTGGGGAAGGGGAGTGTGTTGTTCTTTTTCTTTTTTTTTCATCTCCCTCTTTTTCTTCGTGTGTGTGCTTCTCCTGTACCGCTTGAACGTCCCCGCTATAGCAATGGGGAAAGGAGTGTTTCTTCGCCGTCTCCATGGATTCAGTACGCCGATGCTAGCTCACCGTGAGCGCGTCTCGCGAATTCACGGCGTACATAAGCAGCTCTTGGCTACTGGACGAGGCTTATGTATACCTCTCGTGCCGTACACAACATTTTTCATTCCCTTCGCTCAACCGTGACGGCCTTGAAAAGACATCCGCAGAAAAAGGAACGAGAGTCGAAGAATCGGGGGAGCCGCAGACGAATAGCCACCTATTAGTGCCTATCGCAGCACGCAAACAGATCGGATTGGGGGGCAAGGAAAGTCAGTGATGCATGCAGTCGGCCACTCTCTCGTTAACTCGGCATCACTGCCCAACGCCGCCGGCTGTCACTCGGTGACTGGCGCAGTGGTGTGTTGCCGCGGCGCAGCTTGTTCGGCAAGAGTACCTCCGGCCGTAGACCCGAGAAACGACGTTGGGTGTGCGGTGAATTCTGTGCAGTCTTGGTAGGAGCTATATACAGTGTTGCTGCTGGCCTGACGAATGCGCCAACTCCGGCATATACTGGGGAAACACGCCGCGCCATCTTGAAAGCAGACGACAGAAGCGTGGTTCTGCGCCATTGTCGCAAAATTCCGATGTCCATCCGTCTGCTAGTTTAGATGCGCACTTCTGCTCGGCTCGGTAAGCCCACGTGTGGCGCATGCAGGTTGTGAAAGGGCGAGTACAACAATCGGAAGTGATATCAACTTGGGAAAAAATAACGCGCGCACGCGCAGTTTTGTCTTCGCTGAACACAACCTGATACACAGAAGGAACAATTCGGAGCAAAGAAGGAGCCCGTTTTTGTTCAGGATCAGCCTAGCATAGAGACAGACGGACATCGCGAACTCATTATATTATTCGCATCTGGGGCCGTGCGTCGCTCTTTTTCTTTCTTTCTATTTCCCGTTTTATACTTCGCAACTGCATGCATAAAAATGGAGAAAAAAAATACATAAACAAAGTGCATGTGTTTACTGGATTTTTCGTTTTTGTCCAGCGACTCAGAGCTTCCACTTCGCTGCGCGAACTCCTGAAGCTGTGTCTGCTTCACAGTCCAGTCCGCCGAGCCGGCAATTCGAAGGAATCTTCGCACCAGCGTCCGTGCAAAGCATCTCACGGATGTAGATAAAAAAAAAAAATCATAATAGGACTTAGAAGGCTTCTTATTACTTTTTTTATCTACCTCCGCCAGATGACTCCTTGGGCTGGTTCCCACTGCTACAGTTAGGTTTATTTACTGCTATAAACCAGCGCAGAAAATTACCGGTGAATTCAGGGCGGCTGTGAGTGCCCGACATAGCGTGAAAGAAGGCAGCGATTGGTGAGATTTTGTATGGCATTGTGTGTCAGGTTCATCGCACGAACAACACTCGACACGCTGTCGGTTTAGAGAAGCCCTTTAGTCAACGCTTGCTTGCTTTTAAAACTTCAGCAACACTACTGCTTACCATTATTCGCGGTACAAAAGAAAGGAAGTCGATCTGATTCGGGTGTCCCCTCGTCTAATGTCGCCCCTGGGCGCACGGTGTTGCCGATCGCCATTGGATCAAAGAACGTCCACTGCTTTTGTTGATCACACAAAAGCCCAGATAGCTAGTTCTGTATGCACGCAGCTATAAAACGAGGCTTACGTTACCGAGGTTTGCTGCGCTTTGAATGGTCTGCGAGGTAACGAAGGCTGACGCTGACGCGCTCTTTTATTACCCTTTGTTAACTGAGAATGCGCGTTTCTCAGCGACTATTTCGTCGACCTCTGAGTGCGTGCGCGGAACAAGCACCCACACAACCATGCACGCAACCACGCCGCGAGGTTCTTTTTTTCTCACGGTGTTAAGCACACAACGGAAGGTGCGTAGTGTTGCGTAAGAAAGCGGCTTAGTGTTACCGACAGTCTGGCAACGTACGAGAAGCCCGCGTATGCAGCAAGCAATCGCGTGCACTGTGTCGTCGCACTTCCCTTTTCTTTTATTTTTCTTTTCGCCCTTCTTTTCCCAGCGGAAGACCAGTAGCCGCCGCGCAACTTCTTCCGGCGAACCGCGTTACCGCTACGCCAGCGCCGCGGTCGCAGCTGTGCCGCATCTGCAGGTCACTGTTAGCGAAGAGGAATCGTACGAGGCGCGCCGTTTGGCTCGGGCTTATAATAAAACGCGAGGGGGCATCGCTTCCCCTCCTTCGCATAACCGTCGTGTCACGCTATGAGAAGTCCCGCCAACCGTGACCTCCTCGTCTCGCCTCCAGGCGGAGTATAATATGGTCGACTCTTCGCACCACCCCACGGGTTCAACAGCGGATCTCACTCTCTGAAGTCGTTTCGCCCTTATTCGCCCCCCTTTCGTGGTCCTGTATCTTGCGGCGTGCATGACGCCGAATGCCGGTGGGAGCGGAGCAGCCCCCCCCCCCCCCCCCCCCCCCCATTTAGCTCTCTGCGCGAAGCGTGACCCCGACGCCGAGACTTTCACCGCGCATGCAGTCCAAGTCTTCCCGAGGTCGCCTCTTGATTTTATGGCGTGCCTGAGAAATTCCTCACCTCGAACGCCCGCCGCTACTAAACCAACAGTGGTGTACCAGCAAGGTTTGCTAGAGTCGTGTCCGAATCCACGCCGCAGCGACGGTTTCCTCTGAATAAGCGAAGAAGGTCTCGAAGGCTATGCTTTTGCCATCTACATGCGCCGGAAGCCATTCGGGAGCCGGACGCCATTTCTGAACCAGAAGCACGGCGCATTGGACACCACTTTTGGCTGCAGATGTCCCTCCGGCGTTATTTACTACGCTTCGTTTTTATAAATATTGCGGAAATTGTATTTTCTTTTTCAGAAATTAACGGAGGCTTGCGCCGCAAGTGCGTAATCATTGCGAATCGTTGCATTTATGACGCAATATATTATTGGAAGTTATCGATTTCATTAAAGGCGCGCAATCTCTCTCTAGCTGTCACCCAAGTTGCAAAGCCACAAAGCCGTTCGGAGCCAGAAGGACGAAGTTTAGGCAAATCCATGTGCTAATAATAATTCCCATGCCGGCTGCAATCGCCGCGTTTACAGCTTCCGCAGGCACTACCGCCAGAGTTCCCTGCGGTAATTTTTTTGCGCGAAACTGCAAAACAAAAATTGCCAGAGAGCAATCAAAAGGGCACCTTTGCAGGGAATTGCAAATGTTGCCAGGCGAGCCATTCGCGAGCAGGAAGAATAAAGCCGCGCGCGTTTTTTTTTTAAATATTTTATATAGTTGGGACCCATCTGACACCTTGGTGGTGGTGATCTCGGTACTACCATGCACTGGAGCTGCTCTTGCCGTGTTTCTCTATGGCGCGTGAAGAGAGACTGTGCTTCCTTGAAATACAAATGAACTACGACTGCTCTAGAATCCTAATTCACATTAACGATGTGCAAATTTAGTGTTTTGTGACGTACAATGGGTAGATCGGAACTTTACGTGAACTACGTGCACTTTTCTTTCATTATTGTATCTTGCTTGTTTGCGTACGTGCTCGAGCCGGCCTACCTTTGCTCTGTACTGTTTCTTTATGAGGGAAGGAGTGGCTGACATCGTCCATGATGCCAGCCTCTTTTACCAGCAGTAGAACTTGTTGCTGGGCGAGTTGGTTGGGATCTAATGAATATATTGTTGCTCCAAAAAGGAAAATAAAAGACTTAGGAGGGACAGTATGAAACGACAGAACGAGCGCTCGATCTGTCGCTTCATACTCTCCCTCAGAAGTCTTTATTTTCCTTTTTAACGCAACAATGTATTCATTAGCTCTTACAGGCACCATTTGAAAAAAAGGAAAAACAAAAGTGCGGGGTAACCGCGGTGACTGGCCACCGACGAAAACGATCGTCCTTTCCCGACCGACCTCATGATGACACGCCGGTAGCAGGCATAAAAACACTCTCACCTCCAGTCACGAGCTGGCACAGAGGGGGGAAGGGGGGGGGGGGGGCGAGGTGTTTGACGTCGGATAATAAAACAAGAAACGAGACTTGAAACACAACATGCGAGGCGGGCAGGTGGATTCTGTGGGGAACGTGCTGGGTGGGCAGGAATGAAAAACGAGACAAAAGCTGGGGGGCGCACCTGCTAGGCTTCCAGGCAATTCTCCGTTGTCTCTAAGCCGCGTGTGACGGGCACAGCTTCCCAGGTGGTCGGTCGTGAACCCAATGATTAGGGCGAGCCATATGAGGCACCCTCGGGAGCCGCTTCTCAGCTGGAACACCGCCCCCATCGCCCATCGGCCCATAAAGCGGTGAAGGCACTTTTGTGTTTCTTAAGGACGACGGGTTTGTGCGACCACCTGTGACTATTAAGGCAATTTCTGTAAAACCGCACGCGTCAGCGAACTTGCCACAATTTCATTCTTTCCTTCCCTCCTCTCTCTCCCTGTGATCTTTGCTTTCCCCTTTCCCATTCCCCCGGTGTAGGGTAGCCAACCGGACGTTATTCTGGTTAACCTCCCTGCCTTCTTCTTTTCTCTTTCCTCCTCCTCCCTCTCAGCTTCGCGTGACTAAATCGATGGTGTTGTTGTAGAGGGCAAGTACTTTGTGGTATTCATATTGGCTGCAAGATTTCACCGTCTGGTTTCTCGAAAGTGTGCGATATAATTGAAGTGAAGGACGCAAGTAAAGACTGTGTGCTTTCCTTTAACTGAGTGTTTTTGTTCGGCAAACAAGCACCGAAGAGCAAAGCTGTATTCGTATAGCCAGGCAGATCCCGATTTCGAAATACTCTTTACACATTTCTGCAGTTGCGAGAAACTTCTTCCGAGCGGCAAAATTAAGACAAGAGCTCTCTATCTCCTCGTCCTTTCCTTTCAAATTTCTCAGTTTTCTACTCTCCCTTTTTATTTTTTTTATTTTTTTGTAATCTTGCACTGACATCGCGTCTCCGATAATGTCACGGTGACGCATCAATATTGCTGTATTTTTGGCTCAATTAATTATTTCTTTTGTGATCAAGAAGCCTGCAACAGATTTGAGGTTGAATATTTGCTTTTCATCCATGAATGTGCAGCAATCTGTCGCTTTCTTTAAGCACTGAAGAGCTGAGTAAGCGTCAGCCACACGCTGAAAATATATATGACATCACGGACACTTTAAGTAGAGCATTCAACATGTCGTCACCAGCTACTGGTTGTTTATTCGCCCCCTTTGTGGTATCGGAAGCCTCCGCTTGCAAACGTTTCGAGTTATCTGCCGATTCTATGCCTCCACGGAACCAGCGCGCTTCACAAATTTGAAACTTCTAAAGCGTTTGTTTAGCGTCC
This sequence comes from Dermacentor variabilis, assembly GCF_050947875.1. Classification (NCBI taxonomy): domain Eukaryota; kingdom Metazoa; phylum Arthropoda; class Arachnida; order Ixodida; family Ixodidae; genus Dermacentor; species Dermacentor variabilis. The sequence continues at coordinate 30,294,542 of NC_134577.1, forward strand.
ATCCTCTCTCAGCGCCTGCGATTACTTCGATTTCTTCTGAGAAGATTGCGCGTGAAAAAACAAAGGGGAAAAATTATATTGGAACTGCCTCTTCTCCTCTCCACAGTTCTATCTGCGTCCTCTCTGGTCTCACACGTTAGTAGAACAGAAGTGCTGCAGTTTCTGCAATGCTTCTGAGGGGAGTCACGGATAATTACAGCTGTCAAGCGGCTAAAGTGGCGACGGCCAGGGAGCTCCAGAGGGCTGACGTGGTGGGGTGAAAACGAGTTTCTCCCGTCGCCTTTTCTCTCTTACTCGCACTGTCGTATATATACACGCTCTGAACCACCCCCCGACGCGGTGTGCGCGACAGCAGCCCACAGCAGCAGTGGGAAAGTCGACAGAAGAGGCAAACAAAGCTTCTCTTTAAAAACTACCCGCCGGCCACCTACTACATGCGTCTATAGGGCTCGCAGTTCA